>NC_092293.1:15059280-15097181 GCF_036320965.1 Panulirus ornatus | reverse complement strand
CCACAGGGGCCTCCTTGAATGAAACGTCCCTACATGTGAAACAATGGCCAAGTTATGTCTCTCCATTGAGAGAGTTAAGAAGCAACAACAGCAGCATGACTGGTTTATGGATATATGCGGCTTTTGTTGTGGTGGATTTTTTGGTTTATTGAATCAGAGTTAATGACTAATATGGACTGGCGGGGGCATTCGTATTGCGACGCGAGAAGTGAAATTCTTGGACCGTCGCGTGCAAATCGTAGTAACAGTCTACCTTACCCAAAAACCACAGGGGCCTCCTTGAATGAAACGTCCCTACATGTGAAACAATGGCCAAGTTATGTCTCTCCATTGAGAGAGTTAAGAAGCAACAACAGCAGCATGACTGGTTTATGGATATATGCGGCTTTTGTTGTGGTGGATTTTTTGGTTTATTGAATCAGAGTTAATGACGGGGCGGGGGCATTCGTATTGCGACGCGAGAAGTGAAATTCTTGGACCCTCGCGTGCAAATCGTAGTAACAGTCACCTTACCCAAAAACCACAGGGGCCTCCTTGAATGAAACGTCCCTACATGTGAAACAATGGCCAAGTTATGTCTCTCTCCATTGAGAGAGAGTTAAGAAGCAACAACAGCAGCATGGTTGGTTTATGGATATATGCGGCTTTTGTTGTGGTGGATTTTTTGGTTTATTGAATCAGAGTTAATGACTAATATGGACTGGCGGGGGCATTCGTATTGCGACGCGAGAAGTGAAATTCTTGGACCGTCGCGTGCAAATCGTAGTAACAGTCACCTTACCCAAAAACCACAGGGGCCTCCTTGAATGAAACGTCCCTACATGTGAAACAATGGCCAAGTTATGTCTCTCCATTGAGAGAGAGTTAAGAAGCAACAACAGCAGCATGGTTGGTTTATGGATATATGCGGCTTTTGTTGTGGTGGATTTTTTGGTTTATTGAATCAGAGTTAATGACTAATATGGACTGGCGGGGGCATTCGTATTGCGACGCGAGAAGTGAAATTCTTGGACCGTCGCGTGCAAATCGTAGTAACAGTCACCTTACCCAAAAACCACAGGGGCCTCCTTGAATGCAACGTCCCTACATTTGAAACACAGGCCAAGTTATGTCTCTCTCCATGGAGAGAGAGTTAAGAAGCAAATATGGCCTCCGACACTATGTGTCCTCTAACGTGAGAGGTAAGGAGCGTAAATTTGCGGAGCGACTCCTCTGATCTCATATATGGCCTCCGACACTCGATGCGCGCTAACGTGAGAGGTAAGGAGTGTAAATTTGCGGAGCCACTCCTCTGATCTCATATATGGCCTCCGACACTCTGTGCGCGCTAACGCGAGAGGTAAGGAGCGCCAAGTTGCGGAGCGACTATGATCGCATATATGGCCTCCGACACTCTCTGCGCGCTAACGCGAGAGGTAAGGAGCGCCAAGTTGGGGAGCGACTTTGATCGCAAATATGGCCTCCGACACTCGATGCGCGCTAACGTGAGAGGTAAGGAGTGTAAATTTGCGGAGCCACTCCTCTGATCTCATATATGGCCTCCGACACTCTCTGCGCGCTAACGCGAGAGGTAAGGAGCGCCAAGTTGCGGAGCGACTATGATCGCATATATGGCCTCCGACACTCTCTGCGCGCTAACGCGAGAGGTAAGGAGCGCCAAGTTGCGGAGCGACTTTTTGATCGCAAATATGGCCTCCGACACTCGATGCGCGCTAACGTGAGAGGTAAGGAGTGTAAATTTGCGGAGCCACTCCTCTGATCTCATATATGGCCTCCGACACTCTCTGCGCGCTAACGCGAGAGGTAAGGAGCGCCAAGTTGCGGAGCGACTCTTTTCGCAAATATGGTCTCCGACACTCGATGCGCGCTAACGTGAGAGGTAAGGAGTGCAAAGTTGCGGAGCGACTCCTCTGATCTCATATATGGCCTCCGACACTCTTTGCGCTCTAACGTGAGAGGTAAGGAGCGCAAATTTGCGGAGCGACTGTGATCGCATATATGGCCTCCGACACTCTCTGCTCGCTAACGCGAGAGGTAAGGAGCGCCAAGTTGCGGAGCGACTTTGATCGCAAATATGGCCTCCGACACTCGATGCGCGCTAACGTGAGAGGTAAGGAGTGTAAATTTGCGGAGCCACTCCTCTGGTCTCATATATGGCCTCCGACACTCTCTGCGCGCTAACGCGAGAGGTAAGGAGCGCCAAGTTGCGGAGCGACTCTTTTCGCAAATATGGTCTCCGACACTCGATGCGCGCTAACGTGAGAGGTAAGGAGTGCAAAGTTGCGGAGCGACTCCTCTGATCTCATATATGGCCTCCGACACTCTCTGCGCCCTAACGTGAGAGGTAAGGAGCGCAAATTTGCGGAGCGACTCTGATCGCAAATATGGTCTCCGACACTCGGTGCGCGCTAACGTGACAGGTATAGCCATTAACCAACCATGCTGCTGTTTCTGCTTCTTAACTCTCTCTCCATGGAGAGAGACATTACTTGGCCTGTGTTTCACATGTAGGGACGTTGCATTCAAGGAGGCCCCTATGGTTTTTGAGTAAGGTGACTGTTACTACGATTCGCACGCGCAGGGCCAAGTAATCACTTGCCAAGGCGGCGACGAGGCAGAAACTCAGCACACCCCCCCAAGTACTTCCACAAAAAAGCAGAAACACCTTCTTAAGCAAACGCCCTACCAACCCAACATGATTAATGAAAACATCCTTGGCAAATGCTTTCGCGGTAGTTCGTCTTGCGACGGTCCAAGAATTTCACCTCTCGCATCGCAATACGAATGCCCCCGCCAGTCCATATTAGTCATTAACTCTTATTCAATAAACCAAAAAATCCACCACAACAGCCGAATATATCCATAAACCAACAATGCTGCTGTTGTTGCTTCTTAACTCTCTCTCAATGGAGAGACATAACTTGGCCATTGTTTCACATGTAGGGACGTTGCATTCAAGGAGGCCCCTGTGGTTTTTGGGTAAGGTGACTGTTACTACGATTCGCAAGCGCAGGGCCAAGTAATCACTTGCCAAGGGGCCTCCTTGAATGAAACGTCCCTACATGTGAAACAATGGCCAAGTTATGTCTCTCCATTGAGAGAGAGTTAAGAAGAAACAACAGCAGCATGATTGGTTTATGGATATATGCGGCTGTTGTTGTGGTGGATTTTTTGGTTTATTGAATCAGAGTTAATGACTAATATGGACTTGCGGGGGCATTCGTATTGCGACGCGAGAAGTGAAATTCTTGGACCGTCGCGTGCAAATCGTAGTAACAGTCACCTTACCCAAAAACCACAGGGGCCTCCTTGAATGAAACGTCCCTACATGTGAAACAATGGCCAAGTTATGTCTCTCCATTGAGAGAGAGTTAAGAAGCAACAACAGCAGCATGGTTGGTTTATGGATATATGCGGCTTTTGTTGTGGTGGATTTTTTGGTTTATTGAATCAGAGTTAATGACTAATATGGACTGGCGGGGGCATTCGTATTGCGACGCGAGAAGTGAAATTCTTGGACCGTCGCGTGCAAATCGTAGTAACAGTCACCTTACCCAAAAACCACAGGGGCCTCCTTGAATGAAACGTCCCTACATGTGAAACAATGGCCAAGTTATGTCTCTCCATTGAGAGAGTTAAGAAGCAACAACAGCAGCATGACTGGTTTATGGATATATGCGGCTTTTGTTGTGGTGGATTTTTTGGTTTATTGAATCAGAGTTAATGACTAATATGGACTGGCGGGGGCATTCGTATTGCGACGCGAGAAGTGAAATTCTTGGACCGTCGCGTGCAAATCGTAGTAACAGTCTACCTTACCCAAAAACCACAGGGGCCTCCTTGAATGAAACGTCCCTACATGTGAAACAATGGCCAAGTTATGTCTCTCCATTGAGAGAGTTAAGAAGCAACAACAGCAGCATGACTGGTTTATGGATATATGCGGCTGTTGTTGTGGTGGATTTTTTGGTTTATTGAATCAGAGTTAATGACGGGGCGGGGGCATTCGTATTGCGACGCGAGAAGTGAAATTCTTGGACCCTCGCGTGCAAATCGTAGTAACAGTCACCTTACCCAAAAACCACAGGGGCCTCCTTGAATGAAACGTCCCTACATGTGAAACACAGGCCAAGTTATGTCTCTCTCCATTGAGAGAGAGTTAAGAAGCAACAACAGCAGCATGGTTGGTTTATGGATATATGCGGCTTTTGTTGTGGTGGATTTTTTGGTTTATTGAATCAGAGTTAATGACTAATATGGACTGGCGGGGGCATTCGTATTGCGACGCGAGAAGTGAAATTCTTGGACCGTCGCGTGCAAATCGTAGTAACAGTCACCTTACCCAAAAACCACAGGGGCCTCCTTGAATGAAACGTCCCTACATGTGAAACAATGGCCAAGTTATGTCTCTCCATTGAGAGAGTTAAGAAGCAACAACAGCAGCATGACTGGTTTATGGATATATGCGGCTTTTGTTGTGGTGGATTTTTTGGTTTATTGAATCAGAGTTAATGACTAATATGGACTGGCGGGGGCATTCGTATTGCGACGCGAGAAGTGAAATTCTTGGACCGTCGCGTGCAAATCGTAGTAACAGTCACCTTACCCAAAAACCACAGGGGCCTCCTTGAATGCAACGTCCCTACATTTGAAACACAGGCCAAGTTATGTCTCTCTCCATGGAGAGAGAGTTAAGAAGCAAATATGGCCTCCGACACTATGTGTCCTCTAACGTGAGAGGTAAGGAGCGTAAATTTGCGGAGCGACTCCTCTGATCTCATATATGGCCTCCGACACTCGATGCGCGCTAACGTGAGAGGTAAGGAGTGTAAATTTGCGGAGCCACTCCTCTGATCTCATATATGGCCTCCGACACTCTGTGCGCGCTAACGCGAGAGGTAAGGAGCGCCAAGTTGCGGAGCGACTATGATCGCATATATGGCCTCCGACACTCTCTGCGCGCTAACGCGAGAGGTAAGGAGCGCCAAGTTGGGGAGCGACTTTGATCGCAAATATGGCCTCCGACACTCGATGCGCGCTAACGTGAGAGGTAAGGAGTGTAAATTTGCGGAGCCACTCCTCTGATCTCATATATGGCCTCCGACACTCTCTGCGCGCTAACGCGAGAGGTAAGGAGCGCCAAGTTGCGGAGCGACTATGATCGCATATATGGCCTCCGACACTCTCTGCGCGCTAACGCGAGAGGTAAGGAGCGCCAAGTTGCGGAGCGACTTTTTGATCGCAAATATGGCCTCCGACACTCGATGCGCGCTAACGTGAGAGGTAAGGAGTGTAAATTTGCGGAGCCACTCCTCTGATCTCATATATGGCCTCCGACACTCTCTGCGCGCTAACGCGAGAGGTAAGGAGCGCCAAGTTGCGGAGCGACTCTTTTCGCAAATATGGTCTCCGACACTCGATGCGCGCTAACGTGAGAGGTAAGGAGTGCAAAGTTGCGGAGCGACTCCTCTGATCTCATATATGCCCTCCGACACTCTTTGCGCTCTAACGTGAGAGGTAAGGAGCGCAAATTTGCGGAGCGATTGTGATCGCATATATGGCCTCCGACACTCTCTGCTCGCTAACGCGAGAGGTAAGGAGCGCCAAGTTGCGGAGCGACTTTGATCGCAAATATGGCCTCCGACACTCGATGCGCGCTAACGTGAGAGGTAAGGAGTGTAAATTTGCGGAGCCACTCCTCTGGTCTCATATATGGCCTCCGACACTCTCTGCGCGCTAACGCGAGAGGTAAGGAGCGCCAAGTTGCGGAGCGACTCTTTTCGCAAATATGGTCTCCGACACTCGATGCGCGCTAACGTGAGAGGTAAGGAGTGCAAAGTTGCGGAGCGACTCCTCTGATCTCATATATGGCCTCCGACACTCTCTGCGCCCTAACGTGAGAGGTAAGGAGCGCAAATTTGCGGAGCGACTCTGATCGCAAATATGGTCTCCGACACTCGGTGCGCGCTAACGTGACAGGTATAGCCATTAACCAACCATGCTGCTGTTTCTGCTTCTTAACTCTCTCTCCATGGAGAGAGACATTACTTGGCCTGTGTTTCACATGTAGGGACGTTGCATTCAAGGAGGCCCCTATGGTTTTTGAGTAAGGTGACTGTTACTACGATTCGCACGCGCAGGGCCAAGTAATCACTTGCCAAGGCGGCGACGAGGCAGAAACTCAGCACACCCCCCCAAGTACTTCCACAAAAAAGCAGAAACACCTTCTTAAGCAAACGCCCTACCAACCCAACATGATTAATGAAAACATCCTTGGCAAATGCTTTCGCGGTAGTTCGTCTTGCGACGGTCCAAGAATTTCACCTCTCGCATCGCAATACGAATGCCCCCGCCAGTCCATATTAGTCATTAACTCTTATTCAATAAACCAAAAAATCCACCACAACAGCCGAATATATCCATAAACCAACAATGCTGCTGTTGTTGCTTCTTAACTCTCTCAATGGAGAGACATAACTTGGCCATTGTTTCACATGTAGGGACGTTGCATTCAAGGAGGCCCCTGTGGTTTTTGGGTAAGGTGACTGTTACTACGATTCGCAAGCGCAGGGCCAAGTAATCACTTGCCAAGGGGCCTCCTTGAATGAAACGTCCCTACATGTGAAACAATGGCCAAGTTATGTCTCTCCATTGAGAGAGAGTTAAGAAGAAACAACAGCAGCATGATTGGTTTATGGATATATGCGGCTGTTGTTGTGGTGGATTTTTTGGTTTATTGAATCAGAGTTAATGACTAATATGGACTTGCGGGGGCATTCGTATTGCGACGCGAGAAGTGAAATTCTTGGACCGTCGCGTGCAAATCGTAGTAACAGTCACCTTACCCAAAAACCACAGGGGCCTCCTTGAATGAAACGTCCCTACATGTGAAACAATGGCCAAGTTATGTCTCTCTCCATTGAGAGAGAGTTAAGAAGCAACAACAGCAGCATGGTTGGTTTATGGATATATGCGGCTTTTGTTGTGGTGGATTTTTTGGTTTATTGAATCAGAGTTAATGACTAATATGGACTGGCGGGGGCATTCGTATTGCGACGCGAGAAGTGAAATTCTTGGACCGTCGCGTGCAAATCGTAGTAACAGTCACCTTACCCAAAAACCACAGGGGCCTCCTTGAATGAAACGTCCCTACATGTGAAACAATGGCCAAGTTATGTCTCTCCATTGAGAGAGTTAAGAAGCAACAACAGCAGCATGACTGGTTTATGGATATATGCGGCTTTTGTTGTGGTGGATTTTTTGGTTTATTGAATCAGAGTTAATGACTAATATGGACTGGCGGGGGCATTCGTATTGCGACGCGAGAAGTGAAATTCTTGGACCGTCGCGTGCAAATCGTAGTAACAGTCACCTTACCCAAAAACCACAGGGGCCTCCTTGAATGAAACGTCCCTACATGTGAAACAATGGCCAAGTTATGTCTCTCCATTGAGAGAGTTAAGAAGCAACAACAGCAGCATGACTGGTTTATGGATATATGCGGCTTTTGTTGTGGTGGATTTTTTGGTTTATTGAATCAGAGTTAATGACTAATATGGACTGGCGGGGGCATTCGTATTGCGACGCGAGAAGTGAAATTCTTGGACCGTCGCGTGCAAATCGTAGTAACAGTCACCTTACCCAAAAACCACAGGGGCCTCCTTGAATGAAACGTCCCTACATGTGAAACAATGGCCAAGTTATGTCTCTCTCCATTGAGAGAGTTAAGAAGCAACAACAGCAGCATGGTTGGTTTATGGATATATGCGGCTTTTGTTGTGGTGGATTTTTTGGTTTATTGAATCAGAGTTAATGACTAATATGGACTGGCGGGGGCATTCGTATTGCGACGCGAGAAGTGAAATTCTTGGACCGTCGCGTGCAAATCGTAGTAACAGTCACCTTACCCAAAAACCACAGGGGCCTCCTTGAATGAAACGTCCCTACATGTGAAACAATGGCCAAGTTATGTCTCTCCATTGAGAGAGTTAAGAAGCAACAACAGCAGCATGACTGGTTTATGGATATATGCGGCTTTTGTTGTGGTGGATTTTTTGGTTTATTGAATCAGAGTTAATGACGGGGCGGGGGCATTCGTATTGCGACGCGAGAAGTGAAATTCTTGGACCCTCGCGTGCAAATCGTAGTAACAGTCACCTTACCCAAAAACCACAGGGGCCTCCTTGAATGAAACACAGGCCAAGTTATGTCTCTCTCCATTGAGAGAGAGTTAAGAAGCAACAACAGCAGCATGGTTGGTTTATGGATATATGCGGCTTTTGTTGTGGTGGATTTTTTGGTTTATTGAATCAGAGTTAATGACTAATATGGACTGGCGGGGGCATTCGTATTGCGACGCGAGAAGTGAAATTCTTGGACCGTCGCGTGCAAATCGTAGTAACAGTCTACCTTACCCAAAAACCACAGGGGCCTCCTTGAATGAAACGTCCCTACATGTGAAACAATGGCCAAGTTATGTCTCTCCATTGAGAGAGTTAAGAAGAAACAACAGCAGCATGACTGGTTTATGGATATATGCGGCTGTTGTTGTGGTGGATTTTTTGGTTTATTGAATCAGAGTTAATGACGGGGCGGGGGCATTCGTATTGCGACGCGAGAAGTGAAATTCTTGGACCCTCGCGTGCAAATCGTAGTAACAGTCACCTTACCCAAAAACCACAGGGGCCTCCTTGAATGAAACGTCCCTACATGTGAAACAATGGCCAAGTTATGTCTCTCTCCATTGAGAGAGAGTTAAGAAGCAACAACAGCAGCATGGTTGGTTTATGGATATATGCGGCTTTTGTTGTGGTGGATTTTTTGGTTTATTGAATCAGAGTTAATGACTAATATGGACTGGCGGGGGCATTCGTATTGCGACGCGAGAAGTGAAATTCTTGGACCGTCGCGTGCAAATCGTAGTAACAGTCACCTTACCCAAAAACCACAGGGGCCTCCTTGAATGCAACGTCCCTACATTTGAAACACAGGCCAAGTTATGTCTCTCTCCATGGAGAGAGAGTTAAGAAGCAAATATGGCCTCCGACACTATGTGTCCTCTAACGTGAGAGGTAAGGAGCGTAAATTTGCGGAGCGACTCCTCTGATCTCATATATGGCCTCCGACACTCGATGCGCGCTAACGTGAGAGGTAAGGAGTGTAAATTTGCGGAGCCACTCCTCTGATCTCATATATGGCCTCCGACACTCTGTGCGCGCTAACGCGAGAGGTAAGGAGCGCCAAGTTGCGGAGCGACTATGATCGCATATATGGCCTCCGACACTCTCTGCGCGCTAACGCGAGAGGTAAGGAGCGCCAAGTTGGGGAGCGACTTTGATCGCAAATATGGCCTCCGACACTCGATGCGCGCTAACGTGAGAGGTAAGGAGTGTAAATTTGCGGAGCCACTCCTCTGATCTCATATATGGCCTCCGACACTCTCTGCGCGCTAACGCGAGAGGTAAGGAGCGCCAAGTTGCGGAGCGACTATGATCGCATATATGGCCTCCGACACTCTCTGCGCGCTAACGCGAGAGGTAAGGAGCGCCAAGTTGCGGAGCGACTTTTTGATCGCAAATATGGCCTCCGACACTCGATGCGCGCTAACGTGAGAGGTAAGGAGTGTAAATTTGCGGAGCCACTCCTCTGATCTCATATATGGCCTCCGACACTCTCTGCGCGCTAACGCGAGAGGTAAGGAGCGCCAAGTTGCGGAGCGACTCTTTTCGCAAATATGGTCTCCGACACTCGATGCGCGCTAACGTGAGAGGTAAGGAGTGCAAAGTTGCGGAGCGACTCCTCTGATCTCATATATGGCCTCCGACACTCTTTGCGCTCTAACGTGAGAGGTAAGGAGCGCAAATTTGCGGAGCGACTGTGATCGCATATATGGCCTCCGACACTCTCTGCTCGCTAACGCGAGAGGTAAGGAGCGCCAAGTTGCGGAGCGACTTTGATCGCAAATATGGCCTCCGACACTCGATGCGCGCTAACGTGAGAGGTAAGGAGTGTAAATTTGCGGAGCCACTCCTCTGGTCTCATATATGGCCTCCGACACTCTCTGCGCGCTAACGCGAGAGGTAAGGAGCGCCAAGTTGCGGAGCGACTCTTTTCGCAAATATGGTCTCCGACACTCGATGCGCGCTAACGTGAGAGGTAAGGAGTGCAAAGTTGCGGAGCGACTCCTCTGATCTCATATATGGCCTCCGACACTCTCTGCGCCCTAACGTGAGAGGTAAGGAGCGCAAATTTGCGGAGCGACTCTGATCGCAAATATGGTCTCCGACACTCGGTGCGCGCTAACGTGACAGGTATAGCCATTAACCAACCATGCTGCTGTTTCTGCTTCTTAACTCTCTCTCCATGGAGAGAGACATTACTTGGCCTGTGTTTCACATGTAGGGACGTTGCATTCAAGGAGGCCCCTATGGTTTTTGAGTAAGGTGACTGTTACTACGATTCGCACGCGCAGGGCCAAGTAATCACTTGCCAAGGCGGCGACGAGGCAGAAACTCAGCACACCCCCCCAAGTACTTCCACAAAAAAGCAGAAACACCTTCTTAAGCAAACGCCCTACCAACCCAACATGATTAATGAAAACATCCTTGGCAAATGCTTTCGCGGTAGTTCGTCTTGCGACGGTCCAAGAATTTCACCTCTCGCATCGCAATACGAATGCCCCCGCCAGTCCATATTAGTCATTAACTCTTATTCAATAAACCAAAAAATCCACCACAACAGCCGAATATATCCATAAACCAACAATGCTGCTGTTGTTGCTTCTTAACTCTCTCTCAATGGAGAGACATAACTTGGCCATTGTTTCACATGTAGGGACGTTGCATTCAAGGAGGCCCCTGTGGTTTTTGGGTAAGGTGACTGTTACTACGATTCGCAAGCGCAGGGCCAAGTAATCACTTGCCAAGGGGCCTCCTTGAATGAAACGTCCCTACATGTGAAACAATGGCCAAGTTATGTCTCTCCATTGAGAGAGAGTTAAGAAGAAACAACAGCAGCATGATTGGTTTATGGATATATGCGGCTGTTGTTGTGGTGGATTTTTTGGTTTATTGAATCAGAGTTAATGACTAATATGGACTTGCGGGGGCATTCGTATTGCGACGCGAGAAGTGAAATTCTTGGACCGTCGCGTGCAAATCGTAGTAACAGTCACCTTACCCAAAAACCACAGGGGCCTCCTTGAATGAAACGTCCCTACATGTGAAACAATGGCCAAGTTATGTCTCTCCATTGAGAGAGAGTTAAGAAGCAACAACAGCAGCATGGTTGGTTTATGGATATATGCGGCTTTTGTTGTGGTGGATTTTTTGGTTTATTGAATCAGAGTTAATGACTAATATGGACTGGCGGGGGCATTCGTATTGCGACGCGAGAAGTGAAATTCTTGGACCGTCGCGTGCAAATCGTAGTAACAGTCACCTTACCCAAAAACCACAGGGGCCTCCTTGAATGAAACGTCCCTACATGTGAAACAATGGCCAAGTTATGTCTCTCCATTGAGAGAGTTAAGAAGCAACAACAGCAGCATGACTGGTTTATGGATATATGCGGCTGTTGTTGTGGTGGATTTTTTGGTTTATTGAATCAGAGTTAATGACTAATATGGACTGGCGGGGGCATTCGTATTGCGACGCGAGAAGTGAAATTCTTGGACCGTCGCGTGCAAATCGTAGTAACAGTCACCTTACCCAAAAACCACAGGGGCCTCCTTGAATGAAACGTCCCTACATGTGAAACAATGGCCAAGTTATGTCTCTCCATTGAGAGAGTTAAGAAGCAACAACAGCAGCATGACTGGTTTATGGATATATGCGGCTTTTGTTGTGGTGGATTTTTTGGTTTATTGAATCAGAGTTAATGACTAATATGGACTGGCGGGGGCATTCGTATTGCGACGCGAGAAGTGAAATTCTTGGACCGTCGCGTGCAAATCGTAGTAACAGTCACCTTACCCAAAAACCACAGGGGCCTCCTTGAATGAAACGTCCCTACATGTGAAACAATGGCCAAGTTATGTCTCTCCATTGAGAGAGTTAAGAAGCAACAACAGCAGCATGACTGGTTTATGGATATATGCGGCTTTTGTTGTGGTGGATTTTTTGGTTTATTGAATCAGAGTTAATGACGGGGCGGGGGCATTCGTATTGCGACGCGAGAAGTGAAATTCTTGGACCGTCGCGTGCAAATCGTAGTAACAGTCACCTTACCCAAAAACCACAGGGGCCTCCTTGAATGAAACGTCCCTACATGTGAAACACAGGCCAAGTTATGTCTCTCTCCATTGAGAGAGAGTTAAGAAGCAACAACAGCAGCATGGTTGGTTTATGGATATATGCGGCTTTTGTTGTGGTGGATTTTTTGGTTTATTGAATCAGAGTTAATGACTAATATGGACTGGCGGGGGCATTCGTATTGCGACGCGAGAAGTGAAATTCTTGGACCGTCGCGTGCAAATCGTAGTAACAGTCACCTTACCCAAAAACCACAGGGGCCTCCTTGAATGAAACGTCCCTACATGTGAAACAATGGCCAAGTTATGTCTCTCCATTGAGAGAGTTAAGAAGCAACAACAGCAGCATGACTGGTTTATGGATATATGCGGCTTTTGTTGTGGTGGATTTTTTGGTTTATTGAATCAGAGTTAATGACTAATATGGACTGGCGGGGGCATTCGTATTGCGACGCGAGAAGTGAAATTCTTGGACCGTCGCGTGCAAATCGTAGTAACAGTCACCTTACCCAAAAACCACAGGGGCCTCCTTGAATGAAACGTCCCTACATGTGAAACAATGGCCAAGTTATGTCTCTCCATTGAGAGAGTTAAGAAGCAACAACAGCAGCATGACTGGTTTATGGATATATGCGGCTGTTGTTGTGGTGGATTTTTTGGTTTATTGAATCAGAGTTAATGACGGGGCGGGGGCATTCGTATTGCGACGCGAGAAGTGAAATTCTTGGACCGTCGCGTGCAAATCGTAGTAACAGTCACCTTACCCAAAAACCACAGGGGCCTCCTTGAATGAAACGTCCCTACATGTGAAACACAGGCCAAGTTATGTCTCTCTCCATTGAGAGAGAGTTAAGAAGCAACAACAGCAGCATGGTTGGTTTATGGATATATGCGGCTTTTGTTGTGGTGGATTTTTTGGTTTATTGAATCAGAGTTAATGACTAATATGGACTGGCGGGGGCATTCGTATTGCGACGCGAGAAGTGAAATTCTTGGACCGTCGCGTGCAAATCGTAGTAACAGTCACCTTACCCAAAAACCACAGGGGCCTCCTTGAATGCAACGTCCCTACATTTGAAACACAGGCCAAGTTATGTCTCTCTCCATGGAGAGAGAGTTAAGAAGCAAATATGGCCTCCGACACTATGTGTCCTCTAACGTGAGAGGTAAGGAGCGTAAATTTGCGGAGCGACTCCTCTGATCTCATATATGGCCTCCGACACTCGATGCGCGCTAACGTGAGAGGTAAGGAGTGTAAATTTGCGGAGCCACTCCTCTGATCTCATATATGGCCTCCGACACTCTGTGCGCGCTAACGCGAGAGGTAAGGAGCGCCAAGTTGCGGAGCGACTATGATCGCATATATGGCCTCCGACACTCTCTGCGCGCTAACGCGAGAGGTAAGGAGCGCCAAGTTGGGGAGCGACTTTGATCGCAAATATGGCCTCCGACACTCGATGCGCGCTAACGTGAGAGGTAAGGAGTGTAAATTTGCGGAGCCACTCCTCTGATCTCATATATGGCCTCCGACACTCTCTGCGCGCTAACGCGAGAGGTAAGGAGCGCCAAGTTGCGGAGCGACTATGATCGCATATATGGCCTCCGACACTCTCTGCGCGCTAACGCGAGAGGTAAGGAGCGCCAAGTTGCGGAGCGACTTTTGATCGCAAATATGGCCTCCGACACTCGATGCGCGCTAACGTGAGAGGTAAGGAGTGTAAATTTGCGGAGCCACTCCTCTGATCTCATATATGGCCTCCGACACTCTCTGCGCGCTAACGCGAGAGGTAAGGAGCGCCAAGTTGCGGAGCGACTCTTTTCGCAAGTATGGTCTCCGACACTCGATGCGCGCTAACGTGAGAGGTAAGGAGTGCAAAGTTGCGGAGCGACTCCTCTGATCTCATATATGGCCTCCGACACTCTTTGCGCTCTAACGTGAGAGGTAAGGAGCGCAAATTTGCGGATCGACTGTGATCGCATATATGGCCTCCGACACTCTCTGCGCCCTAACGTGAGAGGTAAGGAGCGCAAATTTGCGGAGCGACTGTGATCGCAAATATGGTCTCCGACACTCGGTGCGCGCTAACGTGACAGGTATAGCCATTAACCAACCATGCTGCTGTTTCTGCTTCTTAACTCTCTCTCCATGGAGAGAGATATTACTTGGCCTGTGTTTCACATGTAGGGACGTTTCATTCAAGGAGGCCCCTTGGCAAGTGATTACTTGGCCCTGCGCTTGCGAATCGTAGTAACAGTCACCTTACCCAAAAACCACAGGGGCCTCCTTGAATGCAACGTCCCTACATGTGAAACAATGGCCAAGTTATGTCTCTCCATTGAGAGAGAGTTAAGAAGCAACAACAGCAGCATTGTTGGTTTATGGATATATTCGGCTGTTGTGGTGGATTTTTTGGTTTATTGAATAAGAGTTAATGACTAATATGGACTGGCGGGGGCATTCGTATTGCGATGCGAGAGGTGAAATTCTTGGACCGTCGCAAGACGAACTACCGCGAAAGCATTTGCCAAGGATGTTTTCATTAATCATGTTGGGTTGGTAGGGCGTTTGCTTAAGAAGGTGTTTCTGCCTTTTTGTGGAAGTACTTGGGGGGGTGTGCTGAGTTTCTGCCTCGTCGCCGCCTTGGCAAGTGATTACTTGGCCCTGCGCGTGCGAATCGTAGTAACAGTCACCTTACTCAAAAACCATAGGGGCCTCCTTGAATGCAACGTCCCTACATGTGAAACACAGGCCAAGTAATGTCTCTCTCCATGGAGAGAGAGTTAAGAAGCAGAAACAGCAGCATGGTTGGTTAATGGCTATACCTGTCACGTTAGCGCGCACCGAGTGTCGGAGACCATATTTGCGATCAGAGTCGCTCCGCAAATTTGCGCTCCTTACCTCTCACGTTAGGGCGCAGAGAGTGTCGGAGGCCATATATGAGATCAGAGGAGTCGCTCCGCAACTTTGCACTCCTTACCTCTCACGTTAGCGCGCATCGAGTGTCGGAGACCATATTTGCGAAAAGAGTCGCTCCGCAACTTGGCGCTCCTTACCTCTCGCGTTAGCGCGCAGAGAGTGTCGGAGGCCATATATGAGACCAGAGGAGTGGCTCCGCAAATTTACACTCCTTACCTCTCACGTTAGCGCGCATCGAGTGTCGGAGACCATATTTGCGAAAAGAGTCGCTCCGCAACGTGGCGCTCCTTACCTCTCGCGTTAGCGCGCAGAGAGTGTCGGAGGCCATATATGCGATCATAGTCGCTCCGCAACTTGGCGCTCCTTACCTCTCGCGTTAGCGCGCAGAGAGTGTCGGAGGCCATATATGAGATCAGAGGAGTGGCTCCGCAAATTTACACTCCTTACCTCTCACGTTAGCGCGCATCGAGTGTCGGAGGCCATATTTGCGATCAAAGTCGCTCCCCAACTTGACGCTCCTTACCTCTCGCGTTAGCGCGCAGAGAGTGTCGGAGGCCATATATGCGATCATATTCGCTAAGCAACTTGGCGCTCCTTACCTCTCGCGTTAGCGCGCACAGAGTGTCGGAGGCCATATATGAGATCAGAGGAGTGGCTCCGCAAATTTACACTCCTTACCTCTCACGTTAGCGCGCATCGAGTGTCGGAGGCCATATATGAGATCAGAGGAGTCGCTCCGCAAATTTACGCTCCTTACCTCTCACGTTAGAGGACACATAGTGTCGGAGGCCATATTTGCTTCTTAACTCTCTCTCCATGGAGAGAGACATAACTTGGCCTGTGTTTCAAATGTAGGGACGTTGCATTCAAGGAGGCCCCTGTGGTTTTTGGGTAAGGTGACTGTTACTACGATTTGCACGCGACGGTCCAAGAATTTCACTTCTCGCGTCGCAATACGAATGCCCCCGCCAGTCGATATTAGTCATTAAATCTGATTCAATAAACCAAAAAATCCAACACAACAAAAGCCGCATATATCCATAAACCAGTCATGCTGCTGTTGTTGCTTCTTAACTCTCTCAATGGAGAGACATAACTTGGCCATTGTTTCACATGTAGGGACGTTTCATTCAAGGAGGCCCCTGTGGTTTTTGGGTAAGGTGACTGTTACTACGATTTGCACGCGACGGTCCAAGAATTTCACTTCTCGCGTCGCAATACGAATGCCCCCGCTTTTGTTGTGGTGGATTTTTTGGTTTATTGAATCAGAGTTAATGACTAATATGGACTGGCGGGGGCATTCGTATTGCGACGCGAGAAGTGAAATTCTTGGACCGTCGCGTGCAAATCGTAGTAACAGTCACCTTACCCAAAAACCACAGGGGCCTCCTTGAATGAAACGTCCCTACATGTGAAACACAGGCCAAGTTATGTCTCTCTCCATTGAGAGAGAGTTAAGAAGCAACAACAGCAGCATGGTTGGTTTATGGATATATGCGGCTTTTGTTGTGGTGGATTTTTTGGTTTATTGAATCAGAGTTAATGACGGGGCGGGGGCATTCGTATTGCGACGCGAGAAGTGAAATTCTTGGACCGTCGCGTGCAAATCGTAGTAACAGTCACCTTACCCAAAAACCACAGGGGCCTCCTTGAATGCAACGTCCCTACATTTGAAACACAGGCCAAGTTATGTCTCTCTCCATTGAGAGAGAGTTAAGAAGCAAATATGGCCTCCGACACTATGTGTCCTCTAACGTGAGAGGTAAGGAGCGTAAATTTGCGGAGCGACTCCTCTGATCTCATATATGGCCTCCGACACTCGATGCGCGCTAACGTGAGAGGTAAGGAGTGTAAATTTGCGGAGCCACTCCTCTGATCTCATATATGGCCTCCGACACTCTGTGCGCGCTAACGCGAGAGGTAAGGAGCGCCAAGTTGCGGAGCGACTATGATCGCATATATGGCCTCCGACACTCTCTGCGCGCTAACGCGAGAGGTAAGGAGCGCCAAGTTGCGGAGCGACTTTGATCGCAAATATGGCCTCCGACACTCGATGCGCGCTAACGTGAGAGGTAAGGAGTGTAAATTTGCGGAGCCACTCCTCTGATCTCATATATGGCCTCCGACACTCTCTGCGCGCTAACGCGAGAGGTAAGGAGCGCCAAGTTGCGGAGCGACTATGATCGCATATATGGCCTCCGACACTCTCTGCGCGCTAACGCGAGAGGTAAGGAGCGCCAAGTTGCGGAGCGACTTTTTGATCGCAAATATGGCCTCCGACACTCGATGCGCGCTAACGTGAGAGGTAAGGAGTGTAAATTTGCGGAGCCACTCCTCTGATCTCATATATGGCCTCCGACACTCGATGCGCGCTAACGCGAGAGGTAAGGAGCGCCAAGTTGCGGAGCGACTCTTTTCGCAAATATGGTCTCCGACACTCGATGCGCGCTAACGTGAGAGGTAAGGAGTGCAAAGTTGCGGAGCGACTCCTCTGATCTCATATATGGCCTCCGACACTCTTTGCGCTCTAACGTGAGAGGTAAGGAGCGCAAATTTGCGGAGCGACTGTGATCGCATATATGGCCTCCGACACTCTCTGCGCGCTAACGCGCGAGGTAAGGAGCGCCAAGTTGCGGAGCGACTTTGATCGCAAATATGGCCTCCGACACTCGATGCGCGCTAACGTGAGAGGTAAGGAGTGTAAATTTGCGGAGCCACTCCTCTGGTCTCATATATGGCCTCCGACACTCTCTGCGCGCTAACGCGAGAGGTAAGGAGCGCCAAGTTGCGGAGCGACTCTTTTCGCAAATATGGTCTCCGACACTCGATGCGCGCTAACGTGAGAGGTAAGGAGTGCAAAGTTGCGGAGCGACTCCTCTGATCTCATATATGGCCTCCGACACTCTCTGCGCCCTAACGTGAGAGGTAAGGAGCGCAAATTTGCGGAGCGACTCTGATCGCAAATATGGTCTCCGACACTCGGTGCGCGCTAACGTGACAGGTATAGCCATTAACCAACCATGCTGCTGTTTCTGCTTCTTAACTCTCTCTCCATGGAGAGAGACATTACTTGGCCTGTGTTTCACATGTAGGGACGTTGCATTCAAGGAGGCCCCTATGGTTTTTGAGTAAGGTGACTGTTACTACGATTCGCACGCGCAGGGCCAAGTAATCACTTGCCAAGGCGGCGACGAGGCAGAAACTCAGCACACCCCCCCAAGTACTTCCACAAAAAAGCAGAAACACCTTCTTAAGCAAACGCCCTACCAACCCAACATGATTAATGAAAACATCCTTGGCAAATGCTTTCGCGGTAGTTCGTCTTGCGACGGTCCAAGAATTTCACCTCTCGCATCGCAATACGAATGCCCCCGCCAGTCCATATTAGTCATTAACTCTTATTCAATAAACCAAAAAATCCACCACAACAGCCGAATATATCCATAAACCAACAATGCTGCTGTTGTTTCTTCTTAACTCTCTCTCAATGGAGAGACATAACTTGGCCATTGTTTCACATGTAGGGACGTTGCATTCAAGGAGGCCCCTGTGGTTTTTGGGTAAGGTGACTGTTACTACGATTCGCAAGCGCAGGGCCAAGTAATCACTTGCCAAGGGGCCTCCTTGAATGAAACGTCCCTACATGTGAAACAATGGCCAAGTTATATCTCTCCATTGAGAGAGAGTTAAGAAGAAACAACAGCAGCATGATTGGTTTATGGATATATGCGGCTGTTGTTGTGGTGGATTTTTTGGTTTATTGAATCAGAGTTAATGACTAATATGGACTTGCGGGGGCATTCGTATTGCGACGCGAGAAGTGAAATTCTTGGACCGTCGCGTGCAAATCGTAGTAACAGTCACCTTACCCAAAAACCACAGGGGCCTCATTGAATGAAACGTCCCTACATGTGAAACAATGGCCAAGTTATTGAGAGAGTTAAGAAGCAACAACAGCAGCATGACTGGTTTATGGATATATGCGGCTTTTGTTGTGGTGGATTTTTTGGTTTATTGAATCAGAGTTAATGACTAATATGGACTGGCGGGGGCATTCGTATTGCGACGCGAGAAGTGAAATTCTTGGACCGTCGCGTGCAAATCGTAGTAACAGTCACCTTACCCAAAAACCACAGGGGCCTCCTTGAATGCAACGTCCCTACATTTGAAACACAGGCCAAGTTATGTCTCTCTCCATGGAGAGAGAGTTAAGAAGCAAATATGGCCTCCGACACTATGTGTCCTCTAACGTGAGAGGTAAGGAGCGTAAATTTGCGGAGCGACTCCTCTGATCTCATATATGGCCTCCGACACTCGATGCGCGCTAACGTGAGAGGTAAGGAGTGTAAATTTGCGGAGCCACTCCTCTGATCTCATATATGGCCTCCGACACTCTGTGCGCGCTAACGCGAGAGGTAAGGAGCGCCAAGTTGCGGAGCGACTATGATCGCATATATGGCCTCCGACACTCTCTGCGCGCTAACGCGAGAGGTAAGGAGCGCCAAGTTGGGGAGCGACTTTGATCGCAAATATGGCCTCCGACACTCGATGCGCGCTAACGTGAGAGGTAAGGAGTGTAAATTTGCGGAGCCACTCCTCTGATCTCATATATGGCCTCCGACACTCTCTGCGCGCTAACGCGAGAGGTAAGGAGCGCCAAGTTGCGGAGCGACTATGATCGCATATATGGCCTCCGACACTCTCTGCGCGCTAACGCGAGAGGTAAGGAGCGCCAAGTTGCGGAGCGACTTTTTGATCGCAAATATGGCCTCCGACACTCGATGCGCGCTAACGTGAGAGGTAAGGAGTGTAAATTTGCGGAGCCACTCCTCTGATCTCATATATGGCCTCCGACACTCTCTGCGCGCTAACGCGAGAGGTAAGGAGCGCCAAGTTGCGGAGCGACTCTTTTCGCAAATATGGTCTCCGACACTCGATGCGCGCTAACGTGAGAGGTAAGGAGTGCAAAGTTGCGGAGCGACTCCTCTGATCTCATATATGCCCTCCGACACTCTTTGCGCTCTAACGTGAGAGGTAAGGAGCGCAAATTTGCGGAGCGATTGTGATCGCATATATGGCCTCCGACACTCTCTGCTCGCTAACGCGAGAGGTAAGGAGCGCCAAGTTGCGGAGCGACTTTGATCGCAAATATGGCCTCCGACACTCGATGCGCGCTAACGTGAGAGGTAAGGAGTGTAAATTTGCGGAGCCACTCCTCTGGTCTCATATATGGCCTCCGACACTCTCTGCGCGCTAACGCGAGAGGTAAGGAGCGCCAAGTTGCTGAGCGACTCTTTTCGCAAATATGGTCTCCGACACTCGATGCGCGCTAACGTGAGAGGTAAGGAGTGCAAAGTTGCGGAGCGACTCCTCTGATCTCATATATGGCCTCCGACACTCTCTGCGCTCTAACGTGAGAGGTAAGGAGCGCAAATTTGCGGAGCGACTCTGATCGCAAATATGGTCTCCGACACTCGGTGCGCGCTAACGTGACAGGTATAGCCATTAACCAACCATGCTGCTGTTTCTGCTTCTTAACTCTCTCTCCATGGAGAGAATTACTTGGCCTGTGTTTCACATGTAGGGACGTTGCATTCAAGGAGGCCCCTATGGTTTTTGAGTAAGGTGACTGTTACTACGATTCGCACGCGCAGGGCCAAGTAATCACTTGCCAAGGCGGCGACGAGGCAGAAACTCAGCACACCCCCCCAAGTACTTCCACAAAAAAGCAGAAACACCTTCTTAAGCAAACGCCCTACCAACCCAACATGATTAATGAAAACATCCTTGGCAAATGCTTTCGCGGTAGTTCGTCTTGCGACGGTCCAAGAATTTCACCTCTCGCATCGCAATACGAATGCCCCCGCCAGTCCATATTAGTCATTAACTCTTATTCAATAAACCAAAAAATCCACCACAACAGCCGAATATATCCATAAACCAACAATGCTGCTGTTGTTGCTTCTTAACTCTCTCTCAATGGAGAGACATAACTTGGCCATTGTTTCACATGTAGGGACATTGCATTCTTGGACCGTCGCGTGCAAATCGTAGTAACAGTCTACCTTACCCAAAAACCACAGGGGCCTCCTTGAATGAAACGTCCCTACATGTGAAACAATGGCCAAGTTATGTCTCTCCATTGAGAGAGTTAAGAAGAAACAACAGCAGCATGACTGGTTTATGGATATATGCGGCTGTTGTTGTGGTGGATTTTTTGGTTTATTGAATCAGAGTTAATGACGGGGCGGGGGCATTCGTATTGCGACGCGAGAAGTGAAATTCTTGGACCCTCGCGTGCAAATCGTAGTAACAGTCACCTTACCCAAAAACCACAGGGGCCTCCTTGAATGAAACACAGGCCAAGTTATGTCTCTCTCCATTGAGAGAGAGTTAAGAAGCAACAACAGCAGCATGGTTGGTTTATGGATATATGCGGCTTTTGTTGTGGTGGATTTTTTGGTTTATTGAATCAGAGTTAATGACTAATATGGACTGGCGGGGGCATTCGTATTGCGACGCGAGAAGTGAAATTCTTGGACCGTCGCTTGCAAATCGTAGTAACAGTCACCTTACCCAAAAACCACAGGGGCCTCCTTGAATGAAACGTCCCTACATGTGAAACAATGGCCAAGTTATGTCTCTCCATTGAGAGAGTTAAGAAGCAACAACAGCAGCATGACTGGTTTATGGATATATGCGGCTTTTGTTGTGGTGGATTTTTTGGTTTATTGAATCAGAGTTAATGACTAATATGGACTGGCGGGGGCATTCGTATTGCGACGCGAGAAGTGAAATTCTTGGACCGTCGCGTGCAAATCGTAGTAACAGTCTACCTTACCCAAAAACCACAGGGGCCTCCTTGAATGAAACGTCCCTACATGTGAAACAATGGCCAAGTTATGTCTCTCCATTGAGAGAGTTAAGAAGAAACAACAGCAGCATGACTGGTTTATGGATATATGCGGCTGTTGTTGTGGTGGATTTTTTGGTTTATTGAATCAGAGTTAATGACGGGGCGGGGGCATTCGTATTGCGACGCGAGAAGTGAAATTCTTGGACCCTCGCGTGCAAATCGTAGTGACAGTCACCTTACCCAAAAACCACAGGGGCCTCCTTGAATGAAACACAGGCCAAGTTATGTCTCTCTCCATTCAGAGAGAGTTAAGAAGCAACAACAGCAGCATGGTTGGTTTATGGATATATGCGGCTTTTGTTGTGGTGGATTTTTTGGTTTATTGAATCAGAGTTAATGACTAATATGGACTGGCGGGGGCATTCGTATTGCGACGCGAGAAGTGAAATTCTTGGACCGTCGCGTGCAAATCGTAGTAACAGTCACCTTACCCAAAAACCACAGGGGCCTCCTTGAATGAAACGTCCCTACATGTGAAACAATGGCCAAGTTATGTCTCTCCATTGAGAGAGTTAAGAAGCAACAACAGCAGCATGACTGGTTTATGGATATATGCGGCTTTTGTTGTGGTGGATTTTTTGGTTTATTGAATCAGAGTTAATGACTAATATGGACTGGCGGGGGCATTCGTATTGCGACGCGAGAAGTGAAATTCTTGGACCGTCGCGTGCAAATCGTAGTAACAGTCACCTTACCCAAAAACCACAGGGGCCTCCTTGAATGCAACGTCCCTACATTTGAAACACAGGCCAAGTTATGTCTCTCTCCATGGAGAGAGAGTTAAGAAGCAAATATGGCCTCCGACACTATGTGTCCTCTAACGTGAGAGGTAAGGAGCGTAAATTTGCGGAGCGACTCCTCTGATCTCATATATGGCCTCCGACACTCGATGCGCGCTAACGTGAGAGGTAAGGAGTGTAAATTTGCGGAGCCACTCCTCTGATCTCATATATGGCCTCCGACACTCTGTGCGCGCTAACGCGAGAGGTAAGGAGCGCCAAGTTGCGGAGCGACTATGATCGCATATATGGCCTCCGACACTCTCTGCGCGCTAACGCGAGAGGTAAGGAGCGCCAAGTTGGGGAGCGACTTTGATCGCAAATATGGCCTCCGACACTCGATGCGCGCTAACGTGAGAGGTAAGGAGTGTAAATTTGCGGAGCCACTCCTCTGATCTCATATATGGCCTCCGACACTCTCTGCGCGCTAACGCGAGAGGTAAGGAGCGCCAAGTTGCGGAGCGACTATGATCGCATATATGGCCTCCGACACTCTCTGCGCGCTAACGCGAGAGGTAAGGAGCGCCAAGTTGCGGAGCGACTTTTTGATCGCAAATATGGCCTCCGACACTCGATGCGCGCTAACGTGAGAGGTAAGGAGTGTAAATTTGCGGAGCCACTCCTCTGATCTCATATATGGCCTCCGACACTCTCTGCGCGCTAACGCGAGAGGTAAGGAGCGCCAAGTTGCGGAGCGACTCTTTTCGCAAATATGGTCTCCGACACTCGATGCGCGCTAACGTGAGAGGTAAGGAGTGCAAAGTTGCGGAGCGACTCCTCTGATCTCATATATGCCCTCCGACACTCTTTGCGCTCTAACGTGAGAGGTAAGGAGCGCAAATTTGCGGAGCGATTGTGATCGCATATATGGCCTCCGACACTCTCTGCTCGCTAACGCGAGAGGTAAGGAGCGCCAAGTTGCGGAGCGACTTTGATCGCAAATATGGCCTCCGACACTCGATGCGCGCTAACGTGAGAGGTAAGGAGTGTAAATTTGCGGAGCCACTCCTCTGGTCTCATATATGGCCTCCGACACTCTCTGCGCGCTAACGCGAGAGGTAAGGAGCGCCAAGTTGCGGAGCGACTCTTTTCGCAAATATGGTCTCCGACACTCGATGCGCGCTAACGTGAGAGGTAAGGAGTGCAAAGTTGCGGAGCGACTCCTCTGATCTCATATATGGCCTCCGACACTCTCTGCGCCCTAACGTGAGAGGTAAGGAGCGCAAATTTGCGGAGCGACTCTGATCGCAAATATGGTCTCCGACACTCGGTGCGCGCTAACGTGACAGGTATAGCCATTAACCAACCATGCGGCTGTTTCTGCTTCTTAACTCTCTCTCCATGGAGAGAGACATTACTTGGCCTGTGTTTCACATGTAGGGACGTTGCATTCAAGGAGGCCCCTATGGTTTTTGAGTAAGGTGACTGTTACTACGATTCGCACGCGCAGGGCCAAGTAATCACTTGCCAAGGCGGCGACGAGGCAGAAACTCAGCACACCCCCCCAAGTACTTCCACAAAAAAGCAGAAACACCTTCTTAAGCAAACGCCCTACCAACCCAACATGATTAATGAAAACATCCTTGGCAAATGCTTTCGCGGTAGTTCGTCTTGCGACGGTCCAAGAATTTCACCTCTCGCATCGCAATACGAATGCCCCCGCCAGTCCATATTAGTCATTAACTCTTATTCAATAAACCAAAAAATCCACCACAACAGCCGAATATATCCATAAACCAACAATGCTGCTGTTGTTGCTTCTTAACTCTCTCAATGCATTCAAGGAGGCCCCTGTGGTTTTTGGGTAAGGTGACTGTTACTACGATTCGCAAGCGCAGGGCCAAGTAATCACTTGCCAAGGGGCCTCCTTGAATGAAACGTCCCTACATGTGAAACAATGGCCAAGTTATGTCTCTCCATTGAGAGAGAGTTAAGAAGAAACAACAGCAGCATGATTGGTTTATGGATATATGCGGCTGTTGTTGTGGTGGATTTTTTGGTTTATTGAATCAGAGTTAATGACTAATATGGACTGGCGGGGGCATTCGTATTGCGACGCGAGAAGTGAAATTCTTGGACCGTCGCGTGCAAATCGTAGTAACAGTCACCTTACCCAAAAACCACAGGGGCCTCCTTGAATGAAACGTCCCTACATGTGAAACAATGGCCAAGTTATGTCTCTCCATTGAGAGAGTTAAGAAGCAACAACAGCAGCATGACTGGTTTATGGATATATGCGGCTGTTGTTGTGGTGGATTTTTTGGTTTATTGAATCAGAGTTAATGACTAATATGGACTGGCGGGGGCATTCGTATTGCGACGCGAGAAGTGAAATTCTTGGACCGTCGCGTGCAAATCGTAGTAACAGTCACCTTACCCAAAAACCACAGGGGCCTCCTTGAATGAAACGTCCCTACATGTGAAACACAGGCCAAGTTATGTCTCTCTCCATTGAGAGAGAGTTAAGAAGCAACAACAGCAGCATGCTTGGTTTATGGATATATGCGGCTTTTGTTGTGGTGGATTTTTTGGTTTATTGAATCAGAGTTAATGACTAATATGGACTGGCGGGGGCATTCGTATTGCGACGCGAGAAGTGAAATTCTTGGACCGTCGCGTGCAAATCGTAGTAACAGTCACCTTACCCAAAAACCACAGGGGCCTCCTTGAATGAAACGTCCCTACATGTGAAACATAGGCCAAGTTATGTCTCTCTTCATGGAGAGAGAGTTAAGAAGCAAATATGGCCTCCGACACTATGTGCCCTCTAACGTGAGAGGTAAGGAGCGTAAATTTGCGGAGCCACTCCTCTGATCTCATATATGGCCTCCGACACTCGATGCGCGCTAACGTGAGAGGTAAGGAGTGTAAATTTGCGGAGCCACTCCTCTGATCTCATATATGGCCTCCGACATTCTGTGCGCGCTAACGCGAGAGGTAAGGAGCGCCAAGTTGCTGAGCGACTATGATCGCATATATGGCCTCCGACACTCTCTGCCCGCTAACGCGAGAGGTAAGGAGCGCCAAGGTCCGGAGCGACCTTGATCACAAATATGGCCTCCGACACTCGATGCGCGCTAACGTGAGAGATAAGGAGTGTAAATTTGCGGAGCCACTCCTCTGATCTCATATATGGCCTCCGACACTCTGTGCGCGCTAACGCGAGAGGTAAGGAGCGCCAAGTTGCGGAGCGACTATGATCGCATATATGGCCTCCGACACTCTGTGCGCGCTAACGCGAGAGGTAAGGAGCGCCAAGTTGCTGAGCGACTATGATCGCATATATGGCCTCCGACACTCTCTGCGCGCTAACGCGAGAGGTAAGGAGCGCCAAGGTCCGGCGCGACTTTGATCACAAATATGGCCTCCGACACTCGATGCGCGCTAACGTGAGAGGTAAGGAGTGTAAATTTGCGGAGCCACTCCTCTGATCTCATATATGGCCTCCGACACTCTGTGCGCGCTAAAGCGAGAGGTAAGGAGCGCCAAGTTGCTGAGCGACTATGATCGCATATATGGCCTCCGACACTCTCTGCGCGCTAACGCGAGAGGTAAGGAGCGCCAAGGTCCGGCGCGACTTTGATCACAAATATGGCCTCCGACACTTGATGCGCGCTAACGTGAGAGGTAAGGAGTGTAAATTTGCGGAGCCACTCCTCTGATCTCATATATGGCCTCCGACACTCTGTGCGCGCTAACGCGAGAGGTAAGGAGCGCCAAGTTGCTGAGCGACTATGATCGCATATATGGCCTCCGACACTCTCTGCGCGCTAACGCGAGAGGTATGGAGCGCCAAGGTCCGGAGCGACTTTGATCACAAATATGGTCTCCGACACTCGATGCGCGCTAACGTGAGAGGTAAGGAGTGCAAAGTTGCGGAGCGACTCATATGATCTCATATATGGCCTCCGACACTCTCTGCGCTCTAACGTGAGAGATAAGGAGCGCAAATTTGCGGAGCGACTATGATCGCATATATGGCCTCCGACACTCTCTGCGCGCTAACGCGAGAGGTAAGGAGCGCCAAGGTCCGGCGCGACTTTGATCACAAATATGGCCTCCGACACTCGATGCGCGCTAACGTGAGAGGTAAGGAGTGTAAATTTGCGGAGCCACTCCTCTGATCTCATATATGGCCTCCGACACTCTGTGCGCGCTAACGCGAGAGGTAAGGAGCGCCAAGTTGCGGAGCGACTCTGTTCGCAAATATTGTCTCCGACACTCTCTGCGCGCTAACGTGAGAGGTAAGGAGTGCAAAGTTGCGGAGCGACTCCTATGATCTCATATATGGCCTCCGACACTCTGTGCGCTCTAACGTGAGAGGTAAGGAGCGCAAATTTGCGGAGCGACTATGATCGCATATATGGCCTCCGACACTCTCTGCGCGCTAACGCGAGAGGTAAGGAGCGCCAAGGTCCGGCGCGACTTTGATCACAAATATGGCCTCCGACACTCGATGCGCGCTAACGTGAGAGGTAAGGAGTGTAAATTTGCGGAGCCACTCCTCTGATCACATATATGGTCTCCGACACTCGATGCGCGCTAACGTGAGAGGTAAGGAGTGCAAAGTTGCGGAGCGACTCCTATGATCTCATATATGGCCTCCGACACTCTCTGCGCTCTAACGTAAGAGGTAAGGAGCGCAAATTTGCGGAGCAACTATGATCGCATATATGGCCTCCGACACTCTCTGCGCGCTAACGCGAGAGGTAAGGAGCGCCAAGGTCCGGCGCGACTTTGATCACAAATATGGCCTACGACACTCGATGCGCGCTAACGTGAGAGGTAAGGAGTGTAAATTTGCGGAGCCACTCCTCTGATCTCATATATGGCCTCCGACACTCTCTGCGCTCTAACGTGAGAGGTAAGGAGCGCAAATTTGCGGAGCGACTATGATCGCATATATGGCCTCCGACACTCTGTGCGCGCTAACGCGAGAGGTAAGGAGCGCCAAGTTGCGGAGCGACTTTGATCGC
Organism: Panulirus ornatus; assembly: GCF_036320965.1. Classification (NCBI taxonomy): domain Eukaryota; kingdom Metazoa; phylum Arthropoda; class Malacostraca; order Decapoda; family Palinuridae; genus Panulirus; species Panulirus ornatus. Next base: position 15,069,343 of record NC_092293.1, on the reverse strand, counting down.
AAATATGGCCTCCGACACTCGGTGCGCGCTAACGTCAGAGGTATATCAATTAACCAACCATGCTGCTGTTTCTGCTTCTTAACTCTCTCTCCATGGAGAGAGACATTACTTGGCCTGTGTTTCACATGTAGGGACGTTGCATTCCTGGAGGCCCCTGTGGTTTTTGAGTAAGGTGACTGTTACTACGATTCGCACGCGCAGGGCCAAGTAATCACTTACCAAGGCGGCGCCGAGGCAGAAACTCAGCACACCCCCCCAAGTACTTCCACAAAAAAGCAAAAGGTTTGCACGCGCAGGGCCAAGTAATCACTTGCCAAGGCGGCTACGAGGCGAATCGCAGTAACAGTCACCTTACCCAAAAACCACAGGGGCCTCCTTGAATGAAACGTCCCTACATGTGAAACACAGGCCAAGTTATGTCTCTCCATTGAGAGAGAGTTAAGAAGCAACAACAGCAGCATGATTGGTTTATGGATATATGCGGCTGTTGTTGTGGTGGATTTTTTGGTTTATTGAATCAGAGTTAATGACTAATATGGACTGGCGGGGGCATTCGTATTGCGACGCGAGAAGTGAAATTCTTGGACCGTCGCGTGCAAATCGTAGTAACAGTCACCTTACCCAAAAACCACAGGGGCCTCCTTGAATGAAACTTCCCTACATGTGAAACACAGGCCAAGTTATGTCTCTCTCCATTGAGAGAGAGTTAAGAAGCAACAACAGCAGCATGCTTGGTTTATGGATATATGCGGTATACTATTTTGGTTTATTGAATCAGAGTTAATGACTAATATGGACTGGCGGGGGCATTCGTATTGCGACGCGAGGTGAAATTCTTGGACCGTCGCAAGACGAACTACCGCGAAAGCATTTGCCAAGGATGTTTTCATTAATCATGTTGGGTTGGTAGGGCGTTTGCTTAAGAAGGTGTTTCTGCTTTTTTGTGGAAGTACTTTGGGGGGGTGTGCTGAGTTTGTGCCTCGTCGCCGCCTTGGCAAGTGATTACTTGGCCCTGCGCGTGCGAATCGTAGTAACAGTCATCTTACCCAAAAACCACAGGGGCCTCCTTGAATGCAACGTCCCTACATGTGAAACACAGGCCAAGTTATGTCTCTCCATTGAGAGAGAGTTAAGAAGCAACAACAGCAGCATGGTTGGTTTATGGATATATGCGGCTTTTGTTGTGGTGGATTTTTTGGTTTATTGAATGACTAATATGGACTGGCGGGGGCATTCGTATTGCGACGCGAGAAGTGAAATTCTTGGACCGTCGCGTGCAAATCGTACTAACAGTAACCTTACCCAAAAACCACAGGGGCCTCCTTGAATGAAACGTCCCTACATGTGAAACAATGGCCAAGTTATGCCTCTCCATTGAGAGAGAGTTAAGAAGCAACAACAGCAGCATGATTGGTTTATGGATATATGCGGCTGTTGTTGTGGTGGATTTTTTGGTTTATTGAATCAGAGTTAATGACTAATATGGACTGGCGGGGGCATTCGTATTGCGACGCGAGAAGTGAAATTCTTGGACCGTCGCGTGCAAATCGTAGTAACAGTCACCTTACCCAAAAACCACAGGGGCCTCCTTGAATGAAACGTCCCTACATGTGAAACAATGGCCAAGTTATGCCTCTCCATTGAGAGAGAGTTAAGAAGCAACAACAGCAGCATGATTGGTTTATGGATATATGCGGCTGTTGTTGTGGTGGATTTTTTGGTTTATTGAATCAGAGTTAATGACTAATATGGACTGGCGGGGGCATTCGTATTGCGACGCGAGAAGTGAAATTCTTGGACCGTCGCGTGCAAATCGTAGTAACAGTCACCTTACCCAAAAACCACAGGGGCCTCCTTGAATGAAACGTCCCTACATGTGAAACAATGGCCAAGTTATGTCTCTCCATTGAGAGAGAGTTAAGAAGCAACAACAGCAGCATGATTGGTTTATGGATATATGCGGCTTTTGTTGTGGTGGATTTTTTGGTTTATTGAATCAGAGTTAATGACTAATATGGACTGGCGGGGGAATTGGTATTGCGACGCGAGAAGTGAAATTCTTGGACCGTCGCGTGCAAATCGTAGGAACAGTCACCTTACCCAAAAACCACAGGGGCCTCCTTGAATGAAACGTCCCTACATGTGAAACACAGGCCAAGTTATGTCTCTCTCCATTGAGAGAGAGTTAAGAAGCAACAACAGCAGCATGATTGGTTTATGGATATATGCGGCTTTTGTTGTGGTGGATTTTTTGGTTTATTGAATCAGAGTTAATGACTAATATGGACTGGCGGGGGAATTGGTATTGCGACGCGAGAAGTGAAATTCTTGGACCGTCGCGTGCAAATCGTAGTAACAGTCACCTTACCCAAAAACCACAGGGGCCTCCTTGAATGTAACGTCCCTACATGTGAAACAATGGCCAAGTTATGCCTCTCCATTGAGAGAGAGTTAAGAAGCAACAACAGCAGCATGATTGGTTTGTGGATATATGCGGCTGTTGTTGTGGTGGATTTTTTGGTTTATTGAATCAGAGTTAATGACTAATATGGACTGGCGGGGGCATTCGTATTGCGACGCGAGAAGTGAAATTCTTGGACCGTCGCGTGCAAATCGTAGTAACAGTCACCTTACCCAAAAACCACAGGGGCCTCCTTGAATGAAACGTCCCTACATGTGAAACAATGGCCAAGTTATGTCTCTCCATTGAGAGAGAGTTAAGAAGCAACAACAGCAGCATGATTGGTTTATGGATATATGCGGCTGTTGTTGTGGTGGATTTTTTGGTTTATTGAATCAGAGTTAATGACTAATATGGACTGGCGGGGGAATTGGTATTGCGACGCGAGAACTGAAATTCTTGGACCGTCGCGTGCAAATCGTAGGAACAGTCACCTTACCCAAAAACCACAGGGGCCTCCTTGAATGAAACGTCCCTACATGTGAAACACAGGCCAAGTTATGTCTCTCTCCATTGAGAGAGAGTTAAGAAGCAACAACAGCAGCATGCTTGGTTTATGGATATATGCGGCTTTTGTTGTGGTGGATTTTTTGGTTTATTGAATCAGAGTTAATGACTAATGACTGGCGGGGGCATTCGTATTGCGACGCGAGAAGTGAATTTCTTGGACCGTCGCGTGCAAATCGTAGTAACAGTCACCTTACCCAAAAACCACAGGGGCCTCCTTGAATGAAACGTCCCTACATGTGAAACAATGGCCAAGTTATGCCTCTCCATTGAGAGAGAGTTAAGAAGCAACAACAGCAGCATGATTGGTTTATGGATATATGCGGCTGTTGTTGTGGTGGATTTTTTGGTTTATTGAATCAAGAGTTAATGACTAATATGACTGGCGGGGGCATTCGTATTGCGACGCGAGAAGTGAAATTCTTGGACCGTCGCGTGCAAATCGTAGTAACAGTCACCTTACCCAAAAACCACAGGGGCCTCCTTGAATGAAACGTCCCTACATGTGAAACAATGGCCAAGTTATGCCTCTCCATTGAGAGAGAGTTAAGAAGCAACAACAGCAGCATGATTGGTTTATGGATATATGCGGCTGTTGTTGTGGTGGATTTTTTGGTTTATTGAATCAGAGTTAATGACTAATATGGACTGGCGGGGGCATTCGTATTGCGACGCGAGAGGTGAAATTCTTGGACCGTCGGAAGACGAACTACCGCGAAAGCATTTGCCAAGGATGTTTTCATTAATCATGTTGGGTTGGTAGGGCGTTTGCTTAAGAAGGTGTTTCTGCTTTTTTGTGGAAGTACTTGGGGGGGCTGTGCTGAGTTTCTGCCTCGTCGCCGCCTTGGCAAGTGATTACTTGGCCCTGCGCGTGCGAATCGTAGTAACAGTCACCTTACCCAAAAACCACAGGGGCCTCCTTGAATGCAACGTCCCTACATGTGAAACACAGGCCAAGTTATGTCTCTCCATTGAGAGAGAGTTAAGAAGCAACAACAGCAGCATGGTTGGTTTATGGATATATGCGGCTTTTGTTGTGGTGGATTTTTTGGTTTATTGAATGACTAATATGGACTGGCGGGGGCATTCGTATTGCGACGGGAGAAGTGAAATTCTTGGACCGTCGCGTGCAAATCGTAGTAACAGTCACCTTACCCAAAAACCACAGGGGCCTCCTTGAATGCAACGTCCCTACATGTGAAACACAGGCCAAGTTATGTCTCTCCATTGAGAGAGAGTTAAGAAGCAACAACAGCAGCATGACTGGTTTATAGATATATGCGGCTTTTGTTGTGGTGGATTTTTTGGTTTATTGAATCAGAGTTAATGACTAATATGGACTGGCGGGGGCATTCGTATTGCGACGCGAGAAGTGAAATTCTTGGACCGTCGCGTGCAAATCGTAGTAACAGTCACCTTACCCAAAAAACACAGGGGCCTCCTTGAATGAAACGTCCCTACACAGGCCAAGTTATGTCTCTCTCCATTGAGAGAGAGTTAAGAAGCAACAACAGCAGCATGCTTGGTTTATGGATATATGCGGTATACTATTTTGGTTTATTGAATCAGAGTTAATGACTAATATGGACTGGCGGGGTTATTCGTATTGCGACGCGAGGTGAAATTCTTGGACCGTCCGACACTATGTGTCCTCTAACGTGAGAGGTAAGGAGCGTAAATTTGCGGAGCCACTCCTCTGATCTCATATATGGCCTCCGACACTCGATGCGCGCTAACGTGAGAGGTAAGGAGTGTAAATTTGCGGAGCCACTCCTCTGATCTCATATATGGCCTCCGACACTCTGTGCGCGCTAACGCGAGAGGTGAGGAGCGCTAAGTTGCTCAGCGACTCTGTTCGCAAATATGGTCTCCGACACGATGCGCGCTAACGTGAGAGGTAAGGAGTGCAAAGTTGCGGAGCGACACCTCTGATCTCATATATGGCCTCCGACACTCTCTGCGCTCTAACGTGAGAGGTAAGGAGCGCAAATTTGCGGAGCGACTATGATCGCATATATGGCCTCCGACACTCTCTGCGCGCTAAGGCGAGAGGTAAGGAGCGCCAAGGTCCGGAGCGACTTTGATCACAAATATGGCCTCCGACACTCGATGCGCGCTAACGTGAGAGGTAAGGAGTGCAAAGTTGCGGAGCGACACCTCTGATCTCATATATGGCCTCCGACACTCTGTGGGCTCTAACGTGAGAGGTAAGGAGCGCAAATTTGCGGAGCGACTATGATCGCATATATGGTCTCCGACACTCGATGCGCGCTAACGTGAGAGGTAAGGAGTGTAAATTTGCGGAGCCACTCCTCTGATCTCATATATGGTCTCCGACACTCGATGCGCGCTAAGGTGAGAGGTAAGGAGCGCCAAGGTCCGCAGCGACTTTGATCACAAATATGGCCTCCGACACTATGTGCCCTATAACGTGAGAGGTAAGGAGCGAAAATTTGCGGAGCGACTCTGATCGCAAATATGGTCTCCGACACTCGATGCGCTCTAACGTGAGAGGTAAGGAGCGCAAATTTGCGGAGCGACTATGATCGCATATATGGCCTCCGACACTCTCTGCACGCTAACGCGAGAGGTAAGGAGCGCCAAGTTCCGGAGCGACTTTGATAGCAAATATGGCCTCCGACACTCGATGCGCGCTAACGTGAGAGGTAAGGAGTGTAAATTTGCGGAGCCACTCCTCTGATCTCATATAAGGCCTCCGACACTCTGTGCGCGCTAACGCGAGAGGTAAGGAGCGCCAAGGTCCGGCGCGACTTTGATCACAAATATGGCCTCCGACACTCGATGCGCGCTAACGTGAGAGGTAAGGAGTGTAAATTTGCGGAGCCACTCCTCTGATCTCATATATGGTCTCCGACACTCGATGCGCGCTAAGGTGAGAGGTAAGGAGCGCCAAGGTCCGGAGCGACTTTGATCACAAATATGGCCTCCGACACTATGTGCCCTATAACGTGAGAGGTAAGGAGCGTAAATTTGCGGAGCGACTCTGATCGCAAATATGGTCTCCGACACTCGATGCGCTCTAACGTGAGAGGTAAGGAGCGCAAATTTGCGGAGCGACTATGATCGCATATATGGCCTCCGACACTCTCTGCGCGCTAACGCGAGAGGTAAGGAGCGCCAAGTTCCGGAGCGACTTTGATCGCAAATATGGCCTCCGACACTCGATGCGCGCTAACGTGAGAGGTAAGGAGTGTAAATTTGCGGAGCCACTCCTCTGATCTCATATATGGCCTCCGACACTCTCTACGCTCTAACGTGAGAGGTAAGGAGCGCAAATTTGCGGAGCGACTATGATCGCATATATGGCCTCCGACACTCTCTGCGCGCTAACGCGAGAGGTAAGGAGCGCCAAGGTCCGGAGCGACTTTGATCACAAATATGGCCTCCGACACTCGATGCGCGCTAACGTGAGAGGTAAGGAGTGTAAATTTGCGGAGCCACTCCTCTGAACTCATATATGGCCTCCGACACTCTGTGCGCGCTAACGCGAGAGGTAAGGAGCGCCAAGTTGCGGAGCGACTTTGTTCGCAAATATGGTCTCCGACACTCGATGCGCGCTAACGTGAGAGGTAAGGAGTGCAAAGTTGCGGAGCGACTCCTCTGATCTCATATATGGTCTCCGACACTCGATGCGCTCTAACGTGAGAGGTAAGGAGCGCAAATTTGCGGAGCGACTATGATCGCATATATGGCCTCCGACACTCTCTGCACGCTAACGCGAGAGGTAAGGAGCGCCAAGTTCCGGAGCGACTTTGATAGCAAATATGGCCTCCGACACTCGATGCGCGCTAACGTGAGAGGTAAGGAGTGTAAATTTGCGGAGCCACTCCTCTGATCTCATATATGGCCTCCGACACTCTCTGCGCGCTAACGCGAGAGGTAAGGAGCGCCAAGGTCCGGAGCGACTTTGATCACAAATATGGCCTCCGACACTCGATGCGCGCTAACGTGAGAGGTAAGGAGTGTAAATTTGCGGAGCCACTCCTCTGATCTCATATATGGTCTCCGACACTCGATGCGCTCTAACGTGAGAGGTAAGGAGCGCAAATTGCGGAGCGACTATGATCGCATATATGGCCTCCGACACTCTCTGCGCGCTAACGCGAGAGGTAAGGAGCGCCAAGTTCCGGAGCGACTTTGATCGCAAATATGGCCTCCGACACTCGATGCGCGCTAACGTGAGAGGTAAGGAGTGTAAATTTGCGGAGCCACTCCTCTGATCTCATATATGGCCTCCGACACTCTCTGCGCGCTAACGTGAGAGGTAAGGAGCGCCAAGTTGCGGAGCGACTATGATCGCATATATGGCCTCCGACACTCGCTGCGCGCTAACGCGAGAGGTAAGGAGCGCCAAGGTCCGGAGCGACTTTGATCACAAATATGGCCTCCGACACTCGATGCGCGCTAACGTGAGAGGTAAGGAGTGTAAATTTGCGGAGCCACTCCTCTGATCTCATATATGGCCTCCGACACTCTGTGCGCGCTAACGCGAGAGGTAAGGAGCGCCAAGTTGCGGAGCGACTCTGTTCGCAAATATGGTCTCCGACACTCGATGCGCGCTAACGTGAGAGGTAAGGAGTGCAAATTTGCGGAGCGACTCCTCTGATCTCATATATGGCCTCCGACACTCGATGCGCTCTAACGTGAGAGGTAAGGAGCGCAAATTTGCGGAGCGACTATGATCGCATATATGGCCTCCGACACTCTCTGCGCGCTAACGCGAGAGGTAAGGAGCGCCAAGGTCCGGAGCGACTTTGATCACAAATATGGCCTCCGACACTCGATGCGCGCTAACGTGAGAGGTAAGGAGTGTAAATTTGCGGAGCCACTCCTCTGATCTCATATATGGCCTCCGACACTCTGTGCGCGCTAACGCGAGAGGTAAGGAGCGCCAAGTTGCGGAGCGACTCTGTTCGCAAATATGGTCTCCGACACTCGATGCGCGCTAACGTGAGAGGTAAGGAGTGCAAAGTTGCGGAGCGACTCCTCTGATCTCATATATGGTCTCCGACACTCGATGCGCTCTAACGTGAGAGGTAAGGAGCGCAAATTTGCGGAGCGACTATGATCGCATATATGGCCTCCGACACTCTCTGCGCGCTAACGCGAGAGGTAAGGAGCGCCAAGTTCCGGAGCGACTTTGATCACAAATATGGCCTCCGACACTCGATGCGCGCTAACGTGAGAGGTAAGGAGTGTAAATTTGCGGAGCCACTCCTCTGATCTCATATATGGCCTCCGACACTCTCTGCGCGCTAACGCGAGAGGTAAGGAGCGCCAAGTTCCGGAGCGACTTTGATCGCAAATATGGCCTCCGACACTCGATGCGCGCTAACGTGAGAGGTAAGGAGTGTAAATTTGCGGAGCGACTCCTCTGATCTCATATATGGCCTCCGACACTCTATGCGCGCTAACGTGAGAGGTAAGGAGCGCAAAGTTGCGGAGCGACTATGATCGCATATATGGCCTCCGACACTCTCTGCGCGCTAACGCGAGAGGTAAGGAGCGCCAAGTTGCGGAGCGACTTTGATCACAAATATGGCCTCCGACACTCGATGCGCGCTAACGTGAGAGGTAAGGAGCGTAAATTTGCGGAGCGACTATGATCGCATATATGGCCTCCGACACTCTGTGCGCGCTAACGTGAGAGGTAAGGAGCGCAAGTTGCGGAGCGACTCTTGATCGCAAATATGGCCTCCGACACTCGATGCGCGCTAACGCGAGAGGTAAGGAGCGCCAAGGTCCGGAGCGACTTTGATCACAAATATGGCCTCCGACACTCGATGCGCGCTAACGTGAGAGGTAAGGAGTGTAATTTGCGGAGCCACTCCTCTGATCTCATATATGGCCTCCGACACTCTGTGCGCGCTAACGCGAGAGGTAAGGAGCGCCAAGTTGCTGAGCGACTCTGTTCGCAAATATGGTCTCCGACACGATGTGCGCTAACGTGAGAGGTAAGGAGTGCAAAGTTGCGGAGCGACTCCTCTGATCTCATATATGGCCTCCGACACTCTCTGCGCTCTAACGTGAGAGGTAAGGAGCGCAAATTTGCGGAGCGACTATGATCGCATATATGGCCTCCGACACTCTCTGCGCGCTAACGCGAGAGGTAAGGAGCGCCAAGGTCCGGAGCGACTTTGATCACAAATATGGCCTCCGACACTCGATGCGCGCTAACGTGAGAGGTAAGGAGTGTAAATTTGCGGAGCCACTCCTCTGATCTCATATATGGCCTCCGACACTCTGTGCGCGCTAACGCGAGAGGTAAGGAGCGCCAAGTTGCGGAGCGACTCTGATCGCAAATATGGTCTCCGACACTCGATGCGCGCTAACGTGAGAGGTAAGGAGCGCAAAGTTGCGGAGCGACTCTCTGATCTCATATATGGCCTCCGACACTCTATGCGCTCTAACGTGAGAGGTAAGGAGCGCAAATTTGCGGAGCGACTATGATCGCATATATGGCCTCCGACACTCTCTGCGCGCTAACGCGAGAGGTAAGGAGCGCCAAGGTCCGGAGCGACTTTGATCACAAATATGGCCTCCGACACTCGATGCGCGCTAACGTGAGAGGTAAGGAGTGTAAATTTGCGGAGCGACTCCTCTGATCTCATATATGGCCTCCGACACTCTGTGCGCGCTAACGCGAGAGGTAAGGAGCGCAAAGTTGCGGAGCGACTATGATCGCATATATGGCCTCCGACACTCGATGCGCGCTAACGTGAGAGGTAAGGAGTGTAAATTTGCGGAGCCACTCCTCTGATCTCATATATGGCCTCCGACACTCTGTGCGCGCTAACGCGAGAGGTAAGGAGCGCCAAGTTGCGGAGCGACTATGATCGCAAATATGGTCTCCGACACTCGATGCGCGCTAACGCGAGAGGTAAGGAGCGCCAAGGTCCGGAGCGACTTTGATCACAAATATGGCCTCCGACACTCGATGCGCGCTAACGTGAGAGGTAAGGAGTGTAAATTTGCGGAGCCACTCCTCTGATCTCATATATGGCCTCCGACACTCTGTGCGCGCTAACGCGAGAGGTAAGGAGCGCCAAGTTGCGGAGCGACTATGATCGCAAA
>NC_092293.1:15047736-15059180 GCF_036320965.1 Panulirus ornatus | reverse complement strand
TTATGGATATATGCGGCTTTTGTGTGGTGGATTTTTTGGTTTATTGAATCAGAGTTAATGACTAATAGGACTGGCGGGGGCATTCGTATTGCGACGCGAGAAGTGAAATTCTTGGACCGTCGCGTGCAAATCGAGTAACAGTCACCTTACCCAAAAACCACAGGGGCCTCCTTGAATGAAACGTCCCTACATGTGAAACATAGGCCAAGTTATGTCTCTCTTCATGGAGAGAGAGTTAAGAAGCAAATATGGCCTCCGACACTATGTGCCCTCTAACGTGAGAGGTAAGGAGCGTAAATTTGCGGAGCCACTCCTCTGATCTCATATATGGCCTCCGACACTCGATGCGCGCTAACGTGAGAGGTAAGGAGTGTAAATTTGCGGAGCCACTCCTCTGATCTCATATATGGCCTCCGACATTCTGTGCGCGCTAACGCGAGAGGTAAGGAGCGCCAAGTTGCTGAGCGACTATGATCGCATATATGGCCTCCGACACTCTCTGCGCGCTAACGCGAGAGGTAAGGAGCGCCAAGGTCCGGAGCGACTTTGATCACAAATATGGCCTCCGACACTCGATGCGCGCTAACGTGAGAGGTAAGGAGTGTAAATTTGCGGAGCCACTCCTCTGATCTCATATATGGCCTCCGACACTCTGTGCGCGCTAACGCGAGAGGTAAGGAGCGCCAAGTTGCGGAGCGACTATGATCGCATATATGGCCTCCGACACTCTATGCGCGCTAACGCGAGAGGTAAGGAGCGCAAAGTTGCGGAGCGACTTTGATCGCATATATGGCCTCCGACACTCTCTGCGCGCTAACGTGAGAGGTAAGGAGCGCCAAGGTCCGGAGCGACTTTGATCACAAATATGGCCTCCGACACTCGATGCGCGCTAACGTGAGAGGTAAGGAGTGTAAATTTGCGGAGCCACTCCTCTGATCTCATATATGGCCTCCGACACTCTGTGCGCGCTAACGCGAGAGGTAAGGAGCGCCAAGTTGCGGAGCGACTATGATCGCATATATGGCCTCCGACACTCTCTGCGCGCTAACGCGAGAGGTAAGGAGCGCCAAGGTCCGGAGCGACTTTGATCACAAATATGGCCTCCGACACTCGATGCGCGCTAACGTGAGAGGTAAGGAGTGTAAATTTGCGGAGCCACTCCTCTGATCTCATATATGGCCTCCGACACTCTGTGCGCGCTAACGCGAGAGGTAAGGAGCGCCAAGTTGCGGAGCGACTATGATCGCAAATATGGCCTCCGACACTCTCTGCGCGCTAACGCGAGAGGTAAGGAGCGCCAAGGTCCGGAGCGACTTTGATCACAAATATGGCCTCCGACACTCGATGCGCGCTAACGTGAGAGGTAAGGAGTGTAAATTTGCGGAGCCACTCCTCTGATCTCATATATGGCCTCCGACACTCTGTGCGCGCTAACGCGAGAGGTAAGGAGCGCCAAGTTGCGGAGCGACTATGATCGCATATATGGCCTCCGACACTCGATGCGCGCTAACGCGAGAGGTAAGGAGCGCCAAGGTCCGGAGCGACTTTGATCACAAATATGGCCTCCGACACTCGATGCGCGCTAACGTGAGAGGTAAGGAGTGTAAATTTGCGGAGCCACTCCTCTGATCTCATATATGGCCTCCGACACTCTGTGCGCGCTAACGCGAGAGGTAAGGAGCGCCAAGTTGCGGAGCGACTCTGTTCGCAAATATGGCCTCCGACACTCGATGCGCGCTAACGTGAGAGGTAAGGAGTGCAAAGTTGCGGAGCGACTCCTCTGATCTCATATATGGCCTCCGACACTCTCTGCGCGCTAACGTGAGAGGTAAGGAGCGCAAATTTGCGGAGCGACTATGATCGCATATATGGCCTCCGACACTCTCTGCGCGCTAACGCGAGAGGTAAGGAGCGCCAAGGTCCGGAGCGACTTTGATCACAAATATGGCCTCCGACACTCGATGCGCGCTAACGTGAGAGGTAAGGAGTGTAAATTTGCGGAGCCACTCCTCTGATCTCATATATGGCCTCCGACACTCGATGCGCGCTAACGTGAGAGGTAAGGAGTGCAAAGTTGCGGAGCGACTCCTATGATCTCATATATGGCCTCCGACACTCTCTGCGCTCTAACGTGAGAGGTAAGGAGCGCAAATTTGCGGAGCGACTATGATCGCATATATGGCCTCCGACACTCTCTGCGCGCTAACGCGAGAGGTAAGGAGCGTCAAGGTCCGGCGCGACTTTGATCACAAATATGGCCTCGGACACTCGATGCGCGCTAACGTGAGAGGTAAGGAGTGTAAATTTGCGGAGCCACTCCTCTGATCTCATATATGGCCTCCGACACTCTCTGCGCTCTAACGTCAGAGGTAAGGAGCGCAAATTTGCGGAGCGACTATGATCGCATATATGGCCTCCGACACTCTGTGCGCGCTAACGCGAGAGGTAAGGAGCGCCAAGTTGCGGAGCGACTTTGATCGCAAATATGGCCTCCGACACTCGGTGCGCGCTAACGTCAGAGGTATATCAATTAACCAACCATGCTGCTGTTTCTGCTTCTTAACTCTCTCTCCATGGAGAGAGACATTACTTGGCCTGTGTTTCACATGTAGGGACGTTGCATTCAAGGAGGCCCCTGTGGTTTTTGAGTAAGGTGACTGTTACTACGATTCGCACGCGCAGGGCCAAGTAATCACTTACCAAGGCGGCGACGAGGCAGAAACTCAGCACACCCCCCCAAGTACTTCCACAAAAAAGCAAGGCGGCTACGAGGCGAATCGCAGTAACAGTCACCTTACCCAAAACCACAGGGGCCTCCTTGAATGAAACGTCCCTACATGTGAAACAATGGCCAAGTTATGTCTCTCCATTGAGAGAGAGTTAAGAAGCAACAACAGCAGCATGATTGGTTTATGGATATATGCGGCTGTTGTTGTGGTGGATTTTTTGGTTTATTGACTAATATTGACTAATATGGACTGGCGGGGGCATTCGTATTGCGACGCGAGAAGTGAAATTCTTGGACCGTCGCGTGCAAATCGTAGTAACAGTCACCTTACCCAAAAACCACAGGGGCCTCCTTGAATGAAACGTCCCTACATGTGAAACAATGGCCAAGTTATGCCTCTCCATTGAGAGAGTTAAGAAGCAACAACAGCAGCATGATTGGTTTATGGATATATGCGGCTGTTGTTGTGGTGGATTTTTTGGTTTATTGAATCAGAGTTAATGACTAATATGGACTGGCGGGGGCATTCGTATTGCGACGCGAGAAGTGAAATTCTTGGACCGTCGCGTGCAAATCGTAGTAACAGTCACCTTACCCAAAAACCACAGGGGCCTCCTTGAATGAAACGTCCCTACATGTGAAACAATGGCCAAGTTATGTCTCTCCATTGAGAGAGAGTTAAGAAGCAACAACAGCAGCATGATTGGTTTATGGATATATGCGGCTTTTGTTGTGGTGGATTTTTTGGTTTATTGAATCAGAGTTAATGACTAATATGGACTGGCGGGGGAATTGGTATTGCGACGCGAGAAGTGAAATTCTTGGACCGTCGCGTGCAAATCGTAGGAACAGTCACCTTACCCAAAAACCACAGGGGCCTCCTTGAATGAAACGTCCCTACATGTGAAACACAGGCCAAGTTATGTCTCTCTCCATTGAGAGAGAGTTAAGAAGCAACAACAGCAGCATGATTGGTTTATGGATATATGCGGCTTTTGTTGTGGTGGATTTTTTGGTTTATTGAATCAGAGTTAATGACTAATATGGACTGGCGGGGGAATTGGTATTGCGACGCGAGAAGTGAAATTCTTGGACCGTCGCGTGCAAATCGTAGTAACAGTCACCTTACCCAAAAACCACAGGGGCCTCCTTGAATGTAACGTCCCTACATGTGAAACAATGGCCAAGTTATGCCTCTCCATTGAGAGAGAGTTAAGAAGCAACAACAGCAGCATGATTGGTTTGTGGATATATGCGGCTGTTGTTGTGGTGGATTTTTTGGTTTATTGAATCAGAGTTAATGACTAATATGGACTGGCGGGGGCATTCGTATTGCGACGCGAGAAGTGAAATTCTTGGACCGTCGCGTGCAAATCGTAGTAACAGTCACCTTACCCAAAAACCACAGGGGCCTCCTTGAATGAAACGTCCCTACATGTGAAACAATGGCCAAGTTATGTCTCTCCATTGAGAGAGAGTTAAGAAGCAACAACAGCAGCATGATTGGTTTATGGATATATGCGGCTGTTGTTGTGGTGGATTTTTTGGTTTATTGAATCAGAGTTAATGACTAATATGGACTGGCGGGGGAATTGGTATTGCGACGCGAGAACTGAAATTCTTGGACCGTCGCGTGCAAATCGTAGGAACAGTCACCTTACCCAAAAACCACAGGGGCCTCCTTGAATGAAACGTCCCTACATGTGAAACACAGGCCAAGTTATGTCTCTCTCCATTGAGAGAGAGTTAAGAAGCAACAACAGCAGCATGCTTGGTTTATGGATATATGCGGCTTTTGTTGTGGTGGATTTTTTGGTTTATTGAATCAGAGTTAATGACTAATGACTGGCGGGGGCATTCGTATTGCGACGCGAGAAGTGAATTTCTTGGACCGTCGCGTGCAAATCGTAGTAACAGTCACCTTACCCAAAAACCACAGGGGCCTCCTTGAATGAAACGTCCCTACATGTGAAACAATGGCCAAGTTATGCCTCTCCATTGAGAGAGAGTTAAGAAGCAACAACAGCAGCATGATTGGTTTATGGATATATGCGGCTGTTGTTGTGGTGGATTTTTTGGTTTATTGAATCAAGAGTTAATGACTAATATGAACTGGCGGGGGCATTCGTATTGCGACGCGAGAAGTGAAATTCTTGTACCGTCGCGTGCAAATCGTAGTAACAGTCACCTTACCCAAAAACCACAGGGGCCTCCTTGAATGAAACGTCCCTACATGTGAAACAATGGCCAAGTTATGCCTCTCCATTGAGAGAGAGTTAAGAAGCAACAACAGCAGCATGATTGGTTTATGGATATATGCGGCTGTTGTTGTGGTGGATTTTTTGGTTTATTGAATCAGAGTTAATGACTAATATGGACTGGCGGGGGCATTCGTATTGCGACGCGAGAAGTGAAATTCTTGGACCGTCGCGTGCAAATCGTAGTAACAGTCACCTTACCCAAAAACCACAGGGGCCTCCTTGAATGAAACGTCCCTACATGTGAAACAATGGCCAAGTTATGCCTCTCCATTGAGAGAGAGTTAAGAAGCAACAACAGCAGCATGATTGGTTTATGGATATATGCGGCTGTTGTTGTGGTGGATTTTTTGGTTTATTGAATCAGAGTTAATGACTAATATGGACTGGCGGGGGCATTCGTATTGCGACGCGAGAGGTGAAATTCTTGGACCGTCGGAAGACGAACTACCGCGAAAGCATTTGCCAAGGATGTTTTCATTAATCATGTTGGGTTGGTAGGGCGTTTGCTTAAGAAGGTGTTTCTGCTTTTTTGTGGAAGTACTTGGGGGGGCTGTGCTGAGTTTCTGCCTCGTCGCCGCCTTGGCAAGTGATTACTTGGCCCTGCGCGTGCAAATCGTAGTAACAGTCACCTTACCCAAAAACCACAGGGGCCTCCTTGAATGCAACGTCCCTACATGTGAAACACAGGCCAAGTTATGTCTCTCCATTGAGAGAGAGTTAAGAAGCAACAACAGCAGCATGGTTGGTTTATGGATATATGCGGCTTTTGTTGTGGTGGATTTTTTGGTTTATTGAATGACTAATATGGACTGGCGGGGGCATTCGTATTGCGACGGGAGAAGTGAAATTCTTGGACCGTCGCGTGCAAATCGTAGTAACAGTCACCTTACCCAAAAACCACAGGGGCCTCCTTGAATGCAACGTCCCTACATGTGAAACACAGGCCAAGTTATGTCTCTCCATTGAGAGAGAGTTAAGAAGCAACAACAGCAGCATGACTGGTTTATAGATATATGCGGCTTTTGTTGTGGTGGATTTTTTGGTTTATTGAATCAGAGTTAATGACTAATATGGACTGGCGGGGGCATTCGTATTGCGACGCGAGAAGTGAAATTCTTGGACCGTCGCGTGCAAATCGTAGTAACAGTCACCTTACCCAAAAAACACAGGGGCCTCCTTGAATGAAACGTCCCTACACAGGCCAAGTTATGTCTCTCTCCATTGAGAGAGAGTTAAGAAGCAACAACAGCAGCATGCTTGGTTTATGGATATATGCGGTATACTATTTTGGTTTATTGAATCAGAGTTAATGACTAATATGGACTGGCGGGGTTATTCGTATTGCGACGCGAGGTGAAATTCTTGGACCGTCCGACACTATGTGTCCTCTAACGTGAGAGGTAAGGAGCGTAAATTTGCGGAGCCACTCCTCTGATCTCATATATGGCCTCCGACACTCGATGCGCGCTAACGTGAGAGGTAAGGAGTGTAAATTTGCGGAGCCACTCCTCTGATCTCATATATGGCCTCCGACACTCTGTGCGCGCTAACGCGAGAGGTGAGGAGCGCTAAGTTGCTCAGCGACTCTGTTCGCAAATATGGTCTCCGACACGATGCGCGCTAACGTGAGAGGTAAGGAGTGCAAAGTTGCGGAGCGACACCTCTGATCTCATATATGGCCTCCGACACTCTCTGCGCTCTAACGTGAGAGGTAAGGAGCGCAAATTTGCGGAGCGACTATGATCGCATATATGGCCTCCGACACTCTCTGCGCGCTAAGGCGAGAGGTAAGGAGCGCCAAGGTCCGGAGCGACTTTGATCACAAATATGGCCTCCGACACTCGATGCGCGCTAACGTGAGAGGTAAGGAGTGCAAAGTTGCGGAGCGTCACCTCTGATCTCATATATGGCCTCCGACACTCTGTGGGCTCTAACGTGAGAGGTAAGGAGCGCAAATTTGCGGAGCGACTATGATCGCATATATGGTCTCCGACACTCGATGCGCGCTAACGTGAGAGGTAAGGAGTGTAAATTTGCGGAGCCACTCCTCTGATCTCATATATGGTCTCCGACACTCGATGCGCGCTAAGGTGAGAGGTAAGGAGCGCCAAGGTCCGCAGCGACTTTGATCACAAATATGGCCTCCGACACTATGTGCCCTATAACGTGAGAGGTAAGGAGCGAAAATTTGCGGAGCGACTCTGATCGCAAATATGGTCTCCGACACTCGATGCGCTCTAACGTGAGAGGTAAGGAGCGCAAATTTGCGGAGCGACTATGATCGCATATATGGCCTCCGACACTCTCTGCACGCTAACGCGAGAGGTAAGGAGCGCCAAGTTCCGGAGCGACTTTGATAGCAAATATGGCCTCCGACACTCGATGCGCGCTAACGTGAGAGGTAAGGAGTGTAAATTTGCGGAGCCACTCCTCTGATCTCATATAAGGCCTCCGACACTCTGTGCGCGCTAACGCGAGAGGTAAGGAGCGCCAAGGTCCGGCGCGACTTTGATCACAAATATGGCCTCCGACACTCGATGCGCGCTAACGTGAGAGGTAAGGAGCGCAAATTTGCGGAGCGACTATGATCGCATATATGGCCTCCGACACTCTCTGCGCGCTAACGCGAGAGGTAAGGAGCGCCAAGTTCCGGAGCGACTTTGATCGCAAATATGGCCTCCGACACTCGATGCGCGCTAACGTGAGAGGTAAGGAGTGTAAATTTGCGGAGCCACTCCTCTGATCTCATATATGGCCTCCGACACTCTCTACGCTCTAACGTGAGAGGTAAGGAGCGCAAATTTGCGGAGCGACTATGATCGCATATATGGCCTCCGACACTCTCTGCGCGCTAACGCGAGAGGTAAGGAGCGCCAAGGTCCGGAGCGACTTTGATCACAAATATGGCCTCCGACACTCGATGCGCGCTAACGTGAGAGGTAAGGAGTGTAAATTTGCGGAGCCACTCCTCTGAACTCATATATGGCCTCCGACACTCTGTGCGCGCTAACGCGAGAGGTAAGGAGCGCCAAGTTGCGGAGCGACTCTGTTCGCAAATATGGTCTCCGACACTCGATGCGCGCTAACGTGAGAGGTAAGGAGTGCAAAGTTGCGGAGCGACTCCTCTGATCTCATATATGGTCTCCGACACTCGATGCGCTCTAACGTGAGAGGTAAGGAGCGCAAATTTGCGGAGCGACTATGATCGCATATATGGCCTCCGACACTCTCTGCACGCTAACGCGAGAGGTAAGGAGCGCCAAGTTCCGGAGCGACTTTGATAGCAAATATGGCCTCCGACACTCGATGCGCGCTAACGTGAGAGGTAAGGAGTGTAAATTTGCGGAGCCACTCCTCTGATCTCATATATGGCCTCCGACACTCTCTGCGCGCTAACGCGAGAGGTAAGGAGCGCCAAGGTCCGGCGCGACTTTGATCACAAATATGGCCTCCGACACTCGATGCGCGCTAACGTGAGAGGTAAGGAGTGTAAATTTGCGGAGCCACTCCTCTGATCTCATATATGGTCTCCGACACTCGATGCGCGCTAAGGTGAGAGGTAAGGAGCGCCAAGGTCCGGAGCGACTTTGATCACAAATATGGCCTCCGACACTATGTGCCCTATAACGTGAGAGGTAAGGAGCGAAAATTTGCGGAGCGACTCTGATCGCAAATATGGTCTCCGACACTCGATGCGCTCTAACGTGAGAGGTAAGGAGCGCAAATTTGCGGAGCGACTATGATCGCATATATGGCCTCCGACACTCTCTGCGCGCTAACGCGAGAGGTAAGGAGCGCCAAGTTCCGGAGCGACTTTGATCGCAAATATGGCCTCCGACACTCGATGCGCGCTAACGTGAGAGGTAAGGAGTGTAAATTTGCGGAGCCACTCCTCTGATCTCATATATGGCCTCCGACACTCTCTACGCTCTAACGTGAGAGGTAAGGAGCGCAAATTTGCGGAGCGACTATGATCGCATATATGGTCTCCGACACTCGATGCGCGCTAACGTGAGAGGTAAGGAGTGTAAATTTGCGGAGCCACTCCTCTGATCTCATATATGGTCTCCGACACTCGATGCGCGCTAAGGTGAGAGGTAAGGAGCGCCAAGGTCCGCAGCGACTTTGATCACAAATATGGCCTCCGACACTATGTGCCCTATAACGTGAGAGGTAAGGAGCGAAAATTTGCGGAGCGACTCTGATCGCAAATATGGTCTCCGACACTCGATGCGCTCTAACGTGAGAGGTAAGGAGCGCAAATTTGCGGAGCGACTATGATCGCATATATGGCCTCCGACACTCTCTGCACGCTAACGCGAGAGGTAAGGAGCGCCAAGTTCCGGAGCGACTTTGATAGCAAATATGGCCTCCGACACTCGATGCGCGCTAACGTGAGAGGTAAGGAGTGTAAATTTGCGGAGCCACTCCTCTGATCTCATATAAGGCCTCCGACACTCTGTGCGCGCTAACGCGAGAGGTAAGGAGCGCCAATTTGCGGAGCGACTATGATCGCATATATGGCCTCCGACACTCTCTGCGCGCTAACGCGAGAGGTAAGGAGCGCCAAGGTCCGGAGCGACTTTGATCACAAATATGGCCTCCGACACTCGATGCGCGCTAACGTGAGAGGTAAGGAGTGTAAATTTGCGGAGCCACTCCTCTGAACTCATATATGGCCTCCGACACTCTGTGCGCGCTAACGCGAGAGGTAAGGAGCGCCAAGTTGCGGAGCGACTCTGTTCGCAAATATGGTCTCCGACACTCGATGCGCGCTAACGTGAGAGGTAAGGAGTGCAAAGTTGCGGAGCGACTCCTCTGATCTCATATATGGCCTCCGACACTCTCTGCGCTCTAACGTGAGAGGTAAGGAGCGCAAATTTGCGGAGCGACTATGATCGCATATATGGCCTCCGACACTCTCTGCGCGCTAACGCGAGAGGTAAGGAGCGCCAAGGTCCGGAGCGACTTTGATCACAAATATGGCCTCCGACACTCGATGCGCGCTAACGTGAGAGGTAAGGAGTGTAAATTTGCGGAGCCACTCCTCTGATCTCATATATGGCCTCCGACACTCTGTGCGCGCTAACGCGAGAGGTAAGGAGCGCCAAGTTGCGGAGCGACTCTGTTCGCAAATATGGTCTCCGACACTCGATGCGCGCTAACGTGAGAGGTAAGGAGTGCAAAGTTGCGGAGCGACTCCTCTGATCTCATATATGGCCTCCGACACTCTCTGCGCTCTAACGTGAGAGGTAAGGAGCGCAAATTTGCGGAGCGACTATGATCGCATATATGGCCTCCGACACTCTCTGCGCGCTAACGCGAGAGGTAAGGAGCGCCAAGGTCCGGAGCGACTTTGATCACAAATATGGCCTCCGACACTCGATGCGCGCTAACGTGAGAGGTAAGGAGTGTAAATTTGCGGAGCGACTCCTCTGATCTCATATATGGCCTCCGACACTCGATGCGCGCTAACGCGAGAGGTAAGGAGCGCCAAGTTGCGGAGCGACTCCTCTGATCTCATATATGGCCTCCGACACTCTGTGGGCTCTAACGTGAGAGGTAAGGAGCGCAAATTTGCGGAGCGACTATGATCGCATATATGGTCTCCGACACTCGATGCGCGCTAACGTGAGAGGTAAGGAGTGCAAAGTTGCGGAGCGACTCCTCTGATCTCATATATGGCCTCCTACACTCTCTGCGCGTTAACGCGAGAGGTAAGGAGCGCCAAGGTCCGGAGCGACTTTGATCACAAATATGGCCTCCGACACTCGATGCGCGCTAACGTGAGAGGTAAGGAGTGTAAATTTGCGGAGCCACTCCTCTGATCTCATATATGGCCTCCGACACTCTGTGCGCGCTAACGCGAGAGGTAAGGAGCGCCAAGTTGCGGAGCGACTTTGATCACAAATATGGCCTCCGACACTATGTGCCCTCTAACGTGAGAGGTAAGGAGCGTAAATTTGCGGAGCGACTCCTCTGATCTCATATATGGCCTCCGACACTCTGTGCGCGCTAACGCGAGAGGTAAGGAGCGCCAAGTTGCGGAGCGACTATGATCGCAAATATGGCCTCCGACACTCGATGCGCGCTAACGCGAGAGGTAAGGAGCGCCAAGGTCCGGAGCGACTTTGATCACAAATATGGCCTCCGACACTCGATGCGCGCTAACGTGAGAGGTAAGGAGTGTAAATTTGCGGAGCCACTCCTCTGATCTCATATATGGCCTCCGACACTCTGTGCGCGCTAACGCGAGAGGTAAGGAGCGCCAAGTTGCGGAGCGACTCTGTTCGCAAATATGGTCTCCGACACTCGATGCGCGCTAACGTGAGAGGTAAGGAGTGCAAAGTTGCGGAGCGACTCCTCTGATCTCATATATGGCCTCCGACACTCTCTGCGCTCTAACGTGAGAGGTAAGGAGCGCAAATTTGCGGAGCGACTATGATCGCATATAT
>NC_092293.1:15042262-15047636 GCF_036320965.1 Panulirus ornatus | reverse complement strand
TCGCGTTCGCCGATTTGACCCTTCTCTCGTTAGCGCGAGTGCGCCTTATTTCTCAGAGTGTCCGCATTTACGTCTTACCTTCACGTAGCCATGTGCGGCTTTTTCAGCGCTCCGACTGGGCTCCTACTCTCGGGTTAGCGACAGAGGGTCCGGAGCCATTTACTCACGTAGCGCCCAATTTGCCTTTCCATCAGTGCGCAGATGCGGCCAATATGGATAGGGAGTGCTCGACTTTACCTCTCACGTTGCGCGCATCGTGTCGGACCATTTCGCATGTCGCTCCAGCTTGGCGCCTTATCTCGCGTTAGCCCCAGAGTGTGGAGCCTATTGCGAGGTCGGAGGCCATTCATCTTCCTACTTAGTCGCTCGATTGGCGTCCTTACTTGGTTAGCGCCAGACTTGGGCCCTATATGGTAAGGGTCGCATTCACTCTTCCTCCACGTCGCGCATCGTGTCGGAGCCATTTGGATCAGCCGCTGTCGGACTTGGCGTCTTACCTCTCGCGTTAGCGCGCAAGAGTGTCGGAGGCCATTTCGATTAGGCATGGCTCCGCAATTATCCTTACCACTACGTTAGGCCATTGGGTGCGACTCCATTAGGCAGAGAGTCGCAGCATTTGCGTCCTTACCTCTCGTTGCGCCTATTCGGGACGTTATGCGACAGAGTCGCTCAGCAATTGCGTCCTTACCTCCGCGTTAGCGCCAAGTGTCGAGGCCATTATGGATCAGAGGGTGGTGCAAATTTGACATCCTTCCCTCACGTTTACCGCATTCGAGTGTCGGAGGCCATATTTGGATCAAGTGCTCGACCTTGCGCTCCTTACTCTCCGTTAGCGCGCATAGAGTGTCGGAGGCCATATTTGCATCATAGTCGCTCCGCAAATTGCGCCCTTACCTCTCGCGTTAGCGCGCAAGAGTGTCGGAGGCCATATATGAGATCAGAGGTCGCTCCGCAATTTACACTCCTTAACCTCCACGTTAGGCCATCAGTGTCGGAGGCCATATTTGATCAGAGCGCTCGATTGGGCTCCTTACCTCTCCCGTTAGCGCGCACGGTGTCGGAGGCCATATATGAGATCAAGAGTCGCTCCGCAACTTGCCTCCTTACCTCTCACGTTAGCGCGCGATGAGTGTCGGAGGCCATATTGGTCAATTCCTCCGCAACTTGCGCTCTTACCTCTCAGTTAGACGCGCATCGAGTGTCGGAGGCATATTGAGATCAAGAGTCCGCTCGCAATTTGCACTCCTTACCTTCCGTTAGCGCGCATCAGAATGTCGGAGGCCATATTGTGATCAAAGTGCTCCGATTGGCCATCCTACCTCTCACTTAGCGCGCACGAGTGTCGGAGCCATATTTGGATCAAGTCGCTCCGCAACTTGGCGCTCCTTACCTCTCGCGTTAGCGCGCACAGAGTGTCGGAGGCCATATTGGATCATAGTCGCTCCGCAATTGCAGCTCCTTACCTCTCCGTTAGCGCGCACGAGTGTCGGAGGCCATATGGATCAAAGTCGCTCCGCAACTTGCGCTCCTTACCTCTCCGTTAGCGCGCAGAGTGTCGGAGCCATATTGGACAGTGCCCGATTGCCTCCTTACCTCTCCTTAGCGCGCAGTGTCGGAGGCCATTTGGACAGAGTGCTCGATTGCCTCCTACTCTCCGTTAGCGCGCACGAGTGTCGGAGCCATATTTGGATCAAGTCGCTCCGCATTGCTCCTTACCTCTCCGTTAGCGCGCAGAGTGTCGGAGGCCATATTGGATCAAGTGTCCGCATTTCCTCTTACTCTCCGTTAGCGCGCATCGAGTGTCGGAGCCATATTGGATCAAGTCGCCGACTTGCGTCCTACCTCTCGCGTTAGCGCGCACGAGTGTCGGACCATATTGGATCAGAGTGCTCCGCAATTCCTTACCTCTCCGTTAGCGCGCACGAGTGTCGGAGCCATTTGGATCAAAGTGCTCGATCCTCCTTACTCTCCGTTAGCGCGCAGAGTGTCGGAGGCCTATTTGGATCAAGTCGCTCGATTGCCTCTTACTCTCGTTAGCGCGAAGAGTGTCGGAGGCCATATATGGATCAAGTGCTCGCAAATTTCCCTTACCTCTCACTAGGCTGTGTCGGAGCCATATTGGATAAGTCGCTCGACTTGCCTACCCTCCGTTGGCGCAGATGCGGAGCCAATTGGATCAGTGTCGATCTCCTACTCTCCGTTACGCGCAGTGTCGGAGCCTATGGATCAGTCGCTCGAATTCCCTTACCTCTCGTTAGCGCGAGGTCGAGCTATATGATCAAGTCCCCAATTGCGCATGAGTGTCGGAGGCCATATTTGCGATCAAAGTCGCTCCGCAACTTGGCGCTCCTTACCTCTCGCGTTAGCGCGCACAGAGTGTCGGAGGCCATATTATGAGATCAGAGGTGTCTCCGCAAATTTACGCTCCTTACCTCTCCGTTAGCGCGCATCGAGTGTCGGAGGCCATATTTGGATCAAGTCGCTCCGCAACTTGGCGCTCCTTACCTCTCGCGTTAGCGCGCATCGAGTGTCGGAGGCCATATTTGCGATCATAGTCGCTCCGCAACTTTGCGCTCCTTACCTCTCACGTTAGCGCGCAGAGAGTGTCGGAGGCCATATATGAGATCAGAGGAGTGGCTCGCAAATTTACACTCCTTACCTCTCACGTTAGCGCGCATCGAGTGTCGGAGGCCATATTTGTGATCAAAGTCGCTCCGGACCTTGGCGCTCCTTACCTCTCGCGTTAGCGCGCAGAGAGTGTCGGAGGCCATATATGAGATCAGAGGAGTGGCTCCGCAACTTTGCACTCTTACCTCTCACGTTAGCGCGCATAGAGTGTCGGAGGCCATATATGAGATCAAGAGTCGCTCCGCAACTTGGCGCTCCTTACCTCTCACGTTAGCGCGCATCGAGTGTCGGAGACCATATTTGCGATCAGAGTCGCTCCGCAAATTTACGCTCCTTACCTCTCACGTTAGCAGGGCACATAGTGTCGGAGGCCATATTTGTGATCAAAGTCGCTCCGGACCTTGGCGCTCCTTACCTCTCGCGTTAGCGCGCAGAGAGTGTCGGAGGCCATATATGCGATCATAGTCGCTCCGCAAATTTGCGCTCCTTACCTCTCACGTTAGAGCGCAGAGAGTGTCGGAGGCCATATATGAGATCAGAGGAGTCGCTCCGCAACTTTGCACTCCTTACCTCTCACGTTAGCGCGCATCGTGTCGGAGACCATATTTGCGAACAGAGTCGCTCAGCAACTTGGCGCTCCTTACCTCTCGCGTTAGCGCGCACAGAGTGTCGGAGGCCATATATGAGATCAGAGGAGTGGCTCCGCAAATTTACACTCCTTACCTCTCACGTTAGCGCGCATCGAGTGTCGGAGGCCATATTTGTGATCAAAGTCGCTCCGGACCTTGGCGCTCCTTACCTCTCGCGTTAGCGCGCATCGAGTGTCGGAGACCATATTTGCGATCATAGTCGCTCCGCAACTTGGCGCTCCTTACCTCTCGCGTTAGCGCGCACAGAGTGTCGGAGGCCATATATGAGATCAGAGGAGTGGCTCCGCAAATTTACACTCCTTACCTCTCACGTTAGCGCGCATCGAGTGTCGGAGGCCATATTTGTGATCAAAGTCGCTCCGGACCTTGGCGCTCCTTACCTCTCGCGTTAGCGCGCAGAGAGTGTCGGAGGCCATATATGAGATCAGAGTCGCTCCGCAACTTTGCACTCCTTACCTCTCACGTTAGCGCGCATCGAGTGTCGGAGGCCATATTTGTGATCAGAGTCGCTCCGCAAATTTACGCTCCTTACCTCTCACGTTAGAGGGCACATAGTGTCGGAGGCCATATTTGTGATCAAAGTCGCTCCGGACCTTGGCGCTCCTTACCTCTCGCGTTAGCGCGCAGAGAGTGTCGGAGGCCATATATGCGATCATAGTCGCTCCGCAAATTTGCGCTCCTTACCTCTCACGTTAGAGCGCAGAGAGTGTCGGAGGCCATATATGAGATCAGAGGAGTCGCTCCGCAACTTTGCACTCCTTACCTCTCACGTTAGCGCGCATCGAGTGTCGGAGGACCATATTTGCGATCAAGTCGCTCCGCAACTTGGCGCTCCTTACCTCTCGCGTTAGCGCGCAGCAGAGTGTCGGAGGCCATATATGAGATCAGAGGAGTGCTCCGCAAATTTACACTCCTTACCTCTCACGTTAGCGCGCATCGAGTGTCGGAGGCCATATTTGTGATCAAAGTCGCTCCGGACCTTGGCGCTCCTTACCTCTCGCGTTAGCGCGCAGAGAGTGTCGGAGGCCATATATGCGATCATAGTCGCTCCGCAAATTTGCGCTCCTTACCTCTCACGTTAGCGCGCAGAGAGTGTCGGAGGCCATATATGAGATCAGAGGAGTCGCTCCGCAACTTTGCACTCCTTACCTCTCACGTTAGCGCGCATCGAGTGTCGGAGACCATATTTGCGAACAGAGTCGCTCCGCAACTTGGCGCTCCTTACCTCTCGCGTTAGCGCGCACAGAGTGTCGGAGGCCATATATGAGATCAGAGGAGTGGCTCCGCAAATTTACACTCCTTACCTCTCACGTTAGCGCGCATCGAGTGTCGGAGGCCATATTTGTGATCAAAGTCGCTCCGGACCTTGGCGCTCCTTACCTCTCGCGTTAGCGCGCATCGAGTGTCGGAGACCATATTTGCGATCATAGTCGCTCCGCAACTTGGCGCTCCTTACCTCTCGCGTTAGCGCGCACAGAGTGTCGGAGGCCATATATGAGATCAGAGGAGTGGCTCCGCAAATTTACACTCCTTACCTCTCACGTTAGCGCGCATCGAGTGTCGGAGGCCATATTTGTGATCAAAGTCGCTCCGGACCTTGGCGCTCCTTACCTCTCGCGTTAGCGCGCAGAGAGTGTCGGAGGCCATATTTGCGATCATAGTCGCTCCGCAACTTGGCGCTCCTTACCTCTCGCGTTAGCGCGCATCGAGTGTCGGAGGCCATATATGAGATCAGAGGAGTGGCTCCGCAAATTTACACTCCTTACCTCTCACGTTAGCGCGCATCGAGTGTCGGAGGCCATATTTGTGATCAAAGTCGCTCCGGACCTTGGCGCTCCTTACCTCTCGCGTTAGCGCGCATCGAGTGTCGGAGACCATATTTGCGATCATAGTCGCTCCGCAACTTGGCGCTCCTTACCTCTCGCGTTAGCGCGCACAGAGTGTCGGAGGCCATATATGAGATCAGAGGAGTGGCTCCGCAAATTTACACTCCTTACCTCTCACGTTAGCGCGCATCGAGTGTCGGAGGCCATATTTGTGATCAAAGTCGCTCCGGACCTTGGCGCTCCTTACCTCTCGCGTTAGCGCGCAGAGTG
>NC_092293.1:15026736-15042162 GCF_036320965.1 Panulirus ornatus | reverse complement strand
AGGTAAGGAGTGCAAAGTTGCGGAGCGACTCCTCTGATCTCATATATGGCCTCCGACACTCTCTGCGCGCTAACGCGAGAGGTAAGGAGCGCCAAGGTCCGGAGCGACTTTGATCACAAATATGGCCTCCGACACTCGATGCGCGCTAACGTGAGAGGTAAGGAGTGTAAATTTGCGGAGCCACTCCTCTGATCTCATATATGGCCTCCGACACTCTGTGCGCGCTAACGTGAGAGGTAAGGAGCGCCAAGTTGCGGAGCGACTATGATCGCAAATATGGTCTCCGACACTCGATGCGCGCTAACGTGAGAGGTAAGGAGTGCAAAGTTGCGGAGCGACTCCTCTGATCTCATATATGGCCTCCGACACTCTCTGCGCGCTAACGCGAGAGGTAAGGAGCGCCAAGGTCCGGAGCGACTTTGATCACAAATATGGCCTCCGACACTCGATGCGCGCTAACGTGAGAGGTAAGGAGTGTAAATTTGCGGAGCCACTCCTCTGATCTCATATATGGCCTCCGACACTCTGTGCGCGCTAACGCGAGAGGTAAGGAGCGCCAAGTTGCGGAGCGACTATGATCGCAAATATGGTCTCCGACACTCTCTGCGCGCTAACGCGAGAGGTAAGGAGCGCCAAGGTCCGGAGCGACTTTGATCACAAATATGGCCTCCGACACTCGATGCGCGCTAACGTGAGAGGTAAGGAGTGTAAATTTGCGGAGACACTCCTCTGATCTCATATATGGCCTCCGACACTCTGTGCGCGCAAACGCGAGAGATAAGGAGCGCCAAGTTGCTGAGCGACTCTGTTCGCAAATATGGTCTCCGACACGATGCGCGCTAACGTGAGAGGTAAGGAGTGCAAAGTTGCGGAGCGACTCCTCTGATCTCATATATGGCCTCCGACACTCTCTGCGCGCTAACGCGAGAGGTAAGGAGCGCCAAGGTCCGGAGCGACTTTGATCACAAATATGGCCTCCGACACTCGATGCGCGCTAACGTGAGAGGTAAGGAGTGTAAATTTGCGGAGCCACTCCTCTGATCTCATATATGGCCTCCGACACTCTGTGCGCGCTAACGCGAGAGGTAAGGAGCGCCAAGTTGCGGAGCGACTATGATCGCAAATATGGTCTCCGACACTCTCTGCGCGCTAACGCGAGAGGTAAGGAGCGCCAAGGTCCGGAGCGACTTTGATCACAAATATGGCCTCCGACACTCGATGCGCGCTAACGTGAGAGGTAAGGAGTGTAAATTTGCGGAGCCACTCCTCTGATCTCATATATGGCCTCCGACACTCGATGCGCGCTAACGCGAGAGGTAAGGAGCGCCAAGTTGCGGAGCGACTATGATCGCAAATATGGTCTCCGACACTCGATGCGCGCTAACGCGAGAGGTAAGGAGCGCCAAGGTCCGGAGCGACTTTGATCACAAATATGGCCTCCGACACTCGATGCGCGCTAACGTGAGAGGTAAGGAGTGTAAATTTGCGGAGCCACTCCTCTGATCTCATATATGGCCTCCGACACTCTGTGCGCGCTAACGCGAGAGGTAAGGAGCGCCAAGTTGCTGAGCGACTCTGTTCGCAAATATGGTCTCCGACACGACGCGCGCTAACGTGAGAGGTAAGGAGTGCAAAGTTGCGGAGCGACTCCTCTGATCTCATATATGGCCTCCGACACTCTCTGCGCGCTAACGCGAGAGGTAAGGAGCGCCAAGGTCCGGAGCGACTTTGATCACAAATATGGCCTCCGACACTCGATGCGCGCTAACGTGAGAGGTAAGGAGTGTAAAGTTACGGAGCCACTCCTCTGATCTCATATATGGCCTCCGACACTCTCTGCGCTCTAACGTGAGAGGTAAGGAGCGCAAATTTGCGGAGCGACTATGATCGCATATATGGCCTCCGACACTCTCTGCACGCTAACGCGAGAGGTAAGGAGCGCCAAGGTCCGGAGCGGCTTTGATCACAAATATGGCCTCCGACACTCGATGCGCGCTAACGTGAGAGGTAAGGAGTGTAAATTTGCGGAGCCACTCCTCTGATCTCATATATGGCCTCCGACACTCTGTGCGCGCAAACGCGAGAGGTAAGGAGCGCCAAGTTGCGGAGCGACTTTGATCACAAATATGGCCTCCGACACTCGATGCGCGCTAACGTGAGAGGTAAGGAGTGTAAAGTTGCGGAGCCACTCCTCTGATCTCATATATGGCCTCCGACACTCTGTGCGCGCTAACGCGAGAGGTAAGGAGCGCCAAGTTGCGGAGCGACTATGATCGCAAATATGGTCTCCGACACTCGATGCGCGCTAACGTGAGAGGTAAGGAGCGCAAAGGTCGGAGCGACTCCTCTGATCTCATATATGGCCTCCGACACTCGATGCGCGCTAACGTGAGAGGTAAGGAGCGCAAATTTGCGGAGCGACTATGATCGCATATATGGCCTCCGACACTCGATGCGCGCTAACGCGAGAGGTAAGGAGCGCCAAGGTCCGGAGCGACTTTGATCACAAATATGGTCTCCGACACTCGATGCGCGCTAACGTGAGAGGTAAGGAGTGCAAAGTTGCGGAGCGACTCCTCTGATCTCATATATGGCCTCCGACACTCTGTGCGCGCTAACGTGAGAGGTAAGGAGCGCCAAGTTGCGGAGCGACTATGATCGCAAATATGGCCTCCGACACTCGTGCGCGCTAACGTGAGAGGTAAGGAGCGCAAAGTTGCGGAGCGACTCTTGATCTCAAATATGGCCTCCGACACTCGATGCGCGCTAACGTGAGAGGTAAGGAGTGCAAAGTTGCGGAGCGACTCCTCTGATCTCATATATGGCCTCCGACACTCTGTGCGCGCTAACGCGAGAGGTAAGGAGCGCCAAGGTCCGGAGCGACTTTGATCACAAATATGGCCTCCGACACTCGATGCGCGCTAACGTGAGAGGTAAGGAGTGCAAAGTTGCGGAGCGACTCCTCTGATCTCATATATGGCCTCCGACACTCTCTGCGCGCTAACGTGAGAGGTAAGGAGCGCAAAGTTGCGGAGCGACTATGATCGCATATATGGCCTCCGACACTCTCTGCGCGCTAACGCGAGAGGTAAGGAGCGCCAAGGTCCGGAGCGACTTTGATCACAAATATGGCCTCCGACACTCGATGCGCGCTAACGTGAGAGGTAAGGAGTGTAAATTTGCGGAGCCACTCCTCTGATCTCATATATGGCCTCCGACACTCTGTGCGCGCTAACGCGAGAGGTAAGGAGCGCCAAGTTGCGGAGCGACTATGATCGCAAATATGGTCTCCGACACTCGATGCGCGCTAACGTGAGAGGTAAGGAGCGCCAAGTTGCGGAGCGACTCTTGATCACAAATATGGCCTCCGACACTCGATGCGCGCTAACGTGAGAGGTAAGGAGTGTAAAGTTGCGGAGCGACTCCTCTGATCTCAAATATGGCCTCCGACACTCGATGCGCGCTAACGTGAGAGGTAAGGAGCGCAAAGTTGCGGAGCGACTCTGATCGCATATATGGCCTCCGACACTCTCTGCGCGCTAACGCGAGAGGTAAGGAGCGCCAAGGTCCGGAGCGACTTTGATCACAAATATGGCCTCCGACACTCGATGCGCGCTAACGTGAGAGGTAAGGAGTGTAAATTTGCGGAGCCACTCCTCTGATCTCATATATGGCCTCCGACACTCTGTGCGCGCTAACGCGAGAGGTAAGGAGCGCCAAGTTGCGGAGCGACTATGATCGCAAATATGGTCTCCGACACTCGATGCGCGCTAACGCGAGAGGTAAGGAGCGCCAAGGTCCGGAGCGACTTTGATCACAAATATGGCCTCCGACACTCGATGCGCGCTAACGTGAGAGGTAAGGAGTGTAAATTTGCGGAGCCACTCCTCTGATCTCATATATGGCCTCCGACACTCTGTGCGCGCTAACGCGAGAGGTAAGGAGCGCCAAGTTGCGGAGCGACTCTGTTCGCAAATATGGTCTCCGACACTCGATGCGCGCTAACGTGAGAGGTAAGGAGTGCAAAGTTGCGGAGCGACTCCTCTGATCTCATATATGGCCTCCGACACTCTCTGCGCTCTAACGTGAGAGGTAAGGAGCGCAAATTTGCGGAGCGACTATGATCGCATATATGGCCTCCGACACTCTCTGCGCGCTAACGCGAGAGGTAAGGAGCGCCAAGGTCCGGAGCGACTTTGATCACAAATATGGCCTCCGACACTATGTGCCCTGTAACGTGAGAGGTAAGGAGCGTAAATTTGCGGAGCGACTCTGATCGCAAATATGGTCTCCGACACTCGATGCGCGCTAACGTGAGAGGTAAGGAGTGCAAAGTTGCGGAGCGACTCCTCTGATCTCATATATGGCCTCCGACACTCTCTGCGCGCTAACGCGAGAGGTAAGGAGCGCCAAGGTCCGGAGCGACTTTGATCACAAATATGGCCTCCGACACTCGATGCGCGCTAACGTGAGAGGTAAGGAGTGTAAATTTGCGGAGCCACTCCTCTGATCTCATATATGGCCTCCGACACTCTGTGCGCGCTAACGGGAGAGGTAAGGAGCGCCAAGTTGCGGAGCGACTATGATCGCAAATATGGTCTCCGACACTCGATGCGCGCTAACGCGAGAGGTAAGGAGCGCCAAGGTCCGGAGCGACTTTGATCACAAATATGGCCTCCGACACTCGATGCGCGCTAACGTGAGAGGTAAGGAGTGTAAATTTGCGGAGCCACTCCTCTGATCTCATATATGGCCTCCGACACTCTGTGCGCGCTAACGCGAGAGGTAAGGAGCGCCAAGTTGCGGAGCGACTATGATCGCAAATATGGTCTCCGACACTCGATGCGCGCTAACGCGAGAGGTAAGGAGCGCCAAGGTCCGGAGCGACTTTGATCACAAATATGGCCTCCGACACTCGATGCGCGCTAACGTGAGAGGTAAGGAGTGTAAATTTGCGGAGCCACTCCTCTGATCTCATATATGGCCTCCGACACTCTGTGCGCGCTAACGCGAGAGGTAAGGAGCGCCAAGTTGCGGAGCGACTATGATCGCAAATATGGTCTCCGACACTCGATGCGCGCTAACGTGAGAGGTAAGGAGTGCAAAGTTGCGGAGCGACTCCTCTGATCTCATATATGGCCTCCGACACTCTCTGCGCTCTAACGCGAGAGGTAAGGAGCGCAAAGGTCGGAGCGACTTTGATCACATATATGGCCTCCGACACTCGATGCGCGCTAACGTGAGAGGTAAGGAGTGTAAAGTTGCGGAGCCACTCCTCTGATCTCATATATGGCCTCCGACACTCTGTGCGCGCTAACGCGAGAGGTAAGGAGCGCCAAGTTGCGGAGCGACTATGATCGCAAATATGGTCTCCGACACTCGATGCGCGCTAACGCGAGAGGTAAGGAGCGCCAAGGTCCGGAGCGACTTTGATCACAAATATGGCCTCCGACACTCGATGCGCGCTAACGTGAGAGGTAAGGAGTGTAAATTTGCGGAGCCACTCCTCTCTGATCGCATATATGGCCTCCGACACTCTGTGCGCGCTAACGCGAGAGGTAAGGAGCGCCAAGTTGCGGAGCGACTATGATCGCAAATATGGTCTCCGACACTCGATGCGCGCTAACGCGAGAGGTAAGGAGCGCCAAGGTCCGGAGCGACTTCTGATCACAAATATGGCCTCCGACACTCGATGCGCGCTAACGTGAGAGGTAAGGAGTGTAAATTTGCGGAGCCACTCTCTGATCTCATATATGGCCTCCGACACTCTGTGCGCGCTAACGCGAGAGGTAAGGAGCGCCAAGTTGCGGAGCGACTTTGATCGCAAATATGGTCTCCGACACTCGATGCGCGCTAACCGTGAGAGGTAAGGAGCGCAAATTTGCGGAGCGACTCTGATCTCAAATATGGCCTCCGACACTCGATGCGCGCTAACGTGAGAGGTAAGGAGTGCAAAGTTGCGGAGCGACTCTCTGATCTCATATATGGCCTCCGACACTCTCTGCGCGCTAACGCGAGAGGTAAGGAGCGCCAAGGTCCGGAGCGACTTTGATCACAAATATGGCCTCCGACACTCGATGCGCGCTAACGGAGAGGTAAGGAGTGTAAATTTGCGGAGCCACTCCTCTGATCTCATATATAGCCTCCGACACTCTGTGCGCGCTAACGCGAGAGGTAAGGAGCGCCAAGTTGCGGAGCGACTGTTCGCAAATATGGTCTCCGACACTCGATGCGCCCTAACGTGAGAGGTAAGGAGTGCAAAGTTGCGGAGCGACTCCTCTGATCTCATATATGGCCTCCGACACTATGTGCCCTCTAACGTGAGAGGTAAGGAGCGTAAATTTGCGGAGCGACTGTGATCGCAAATATGGTCTCCGACACTCGATGCGCGCTAACGTGAGAGGTAAGGAGTGCAAAATTGCGGAGCGACTCCTCTGATCTCATATATGGCCTCCGACACTCTCTGCGCGCTAACGCGAGAGGTAAGGAGCGCCAAGGTCCGGAGCGACTTTGATCACAAATATGGCCTCCGACACTCGATGCGCGCTAACGTGAGAGGTAAGGAGTGTAAATTTGCGGAGCCACTCCTCTGATCTCATATATGGCCTCCGACACTCTGTGCGCGCTAACGCGAGAGGTAAGGAGCGCCAAGTTGCGGAGCGACTATGATCGCAAATACGGTCTCCGACACTCGATGCGCGCTAACGCGAGAGGTAAGGAGCGCCAAGGTCCGGAGCGACTTTGATCACAAATATGGCCTCCGACACTCGATGCGCGCTAACGTGAGAGGTAAGGAGTGTAAATTTGCGGAGCCACTCCTCTGATCTTATATATGGCCTCCGACACTCTGTGCGCGCTAACGCGAGAGGTAAGGAGCGCCAAGTTGCTGAGCGACTCTGTTCGCAAATATGGTCTCCGACACGATGCGCGCTAACGTGAGAGTTAAGGAGTGCAAAGTTTCGGAGCGACTCCTCTGATCTCATATATGGCCTCCGACACTCTCTGCGCTCTAACGTGAGAGGTAAGGAGCGCAAATTTGCGGAGCGACTATGATCGCATATATGGCCTCCGACACTCTCTGCGCGCTAACGCGAGAGGTAAGGAGCGCCAAGGTCCGGAGCGACTTTGATCACAAATATGGCCTCCGACACTCGATGCGCGCTAACGTGAGAGGTAAGGAGCGTAAATTTGCGGAGCGACTCTCTGATCTCATATATGGCCTCCGACACTCGATGCGCGCTAACGCGAGAGGTAAGGAGCGCAAAGTTGCGGAGCGACTCTCTGATCTCAAATATGGCCTCCGACACTCGATGCGCGCTAACGTGAGAGGTAAGGAGTGCAAAGTTGCGGAGCGACTCTCTGATCTCATATATGGCCTCCGACACTCGATGCGCGCTAACGTGAGAGGTAAGGAGCGCAAAGTTGCGGAGCGACTCTGATCGCAAATATGGCCTCCGACACTCGATGCGCGCTAACGTGAGAGGTAAGGAGTGCAAAGTTGCGGAGCGACTCCTCTGATCTCATATATGGCCTCCGACACTCTCTGCGCGCTAACGCGAGAGGTAAGGAGCGCCAAGGTCCGGAGCGACTTTGATCACAAATATGGCCTCCGACACTCGATGCGCGCTAACGTGAGAGGTAAGGAGTGTAAATTTGCGGAGCCACTCCTCTGATCTCATATATGGCCTCCGACACTCTCTGCGCGCTAACGCGAGAGGTAAGGAGCGCCAAGTTGCTGAGCGACTCTGTTCGCAAATATGGTCTCCGACACTCGATGCGCGCTAACGTGAGAGGTAAGGAGTGTAAATTTGCGGAGCCACTCCTCTGATCTCATATATGGCCTCCGACACTCTGTGCGTGCTAACGCGAGAGGTAAGGAGCGCCAAGTTGCGGAGCGACTCTGTTCGCAAATATGGTCTCCGACACTCGATGCGCGCTAACGTGAGAGGTAAGGAGTGCAAAGTTGCGGAGCGACTCCTCTGATCTCATATATGGCCTCCGACACTCTCTGCGCTCTAACGTGAGAGGTAAGGAGCGCAAATTTGCGGAGCGACTATGATCGCATATATGGCCTCCGACACTCTGTGCGCGCTAACGCGAGAGGTAAGGAGCGCCAAGTTGCGGAGCGACTCTGATCGCAAATATTGCCTCCGACACTCGATGCGCGCTAACGCGAGACATAAGGAGCGTAAATTTACGGAGCGACTCATCGCAAATATACGCTCCTTACCTCTCACGTTAGAGGGCACAGAGTGTCGGAGGCCATATTTGCGATGAGTCGCTCCGTAAATTTGCGCTCCTTATGTCTCGCGTTAGCGCGCATCGAGTGTCGGAGGCTAAATTTGCGATGACAGTCGCTCCGCAACTTTTCGCTCCTTACCTCTCACGTTAGCGCGCATAGAGTGTCGGAGGCCATATATGCGATCATAGTCGCTCCGCAAATTTGCGCTCCTTACCTCTCACGTTAGAGCGCACAGAGTGTCTGAGGCCATATATGCGATCATAGTCGCTCCGCAAATTTGCGCTCCTTACCTCTCACGTTAGAGCGCACAGAGTGTCGGAGGCCATATATGCGATCAGAGTCGCTCCGCAAATTTACGCTCCTTACCTCTCACGTTAGAGGGCACAGAGTGTCGGAGGCCATATTTGCGATGAGTCGCTCCGTAAATTTACGCTCCTTATGTCTCGCGTTAGCGCGCATCGAGTGTCGGAGGCAATATTTGCGATCAGAGTCGCTCCGCAACTTTTCGCTCCTTACCTCTCACGTTAGCGCGCATAGAGTGTCGGAGGCCATATTTGCGATCAGAGTCGCTCCGCAAATTTGCGCTCCTTACCTCTCACGTTAGAGCGCACAGTGTCGGAGGCCATATATGCGATCAGAGTCGCTCCGCAAATTTGCGCTCCTTACCTCTCACGTTAGAGCGCAGAGAGTGTCGGAGGCCATATATGCGATCAGAGTCGCTCCGCAACTTTGCACTCCTTACCTCTCACGTTAGCGCGCATCGAGTGTCGGAGGCCATATTTGCGATCAGAGTCGCTCCGCAAATTTTAGATATCTGGGAGTGGATCTGGCAGCGGATGGAACCATGGCAGCGGAAGTGAATCATAGGGTGGGGGAGGGGGCGAAAATCCTGGGAGCCTTGAAGAATGTGTGGAAGTCGAAAACATTATCTCGGAAAACAAAAATGGGTATGTTTGAAGGAATAGTGGTTCCAACAATGTTGTATGGTTGCGAGGCGTGGGCTATGGATAGAGTTGTGCGCAGGAGGGTGGATGTGCTGGAAATGAAATGTTTGAGGACAATGTGTGGAGTGAGGTGGTTTAATCGAGTAAGTAATGTAAGGGTAAGAGAGATGTGTGGAAATAAAAAGAGCGTGGTTGAGAGAGCAGAGGAGGGTGTTTTGAAAGGGTTTGGCCACATGGAGAGAATGAGTGAGGAAAGATTGACCAAGAGGATATATGTGTCGGAGGTGGAGGGAACGAGGAGAAGTGAGAGACCAAATTGGAGGTGGAAAGATGGAGTGAAAAAGATTTTGTGTGATCGAGGCCTGAACATGCAGGAGGGTGAAAGGAGGGCAAGGAATAGAGTGAACTGGATCGATGTGGTATACCAGGGTTGATATGCTGTCAGTGGATTGAATCAGGGCATGTGAAGCGTCTGGGGTAAACCATGGAAAGTTGTGTGGGGCCTGGATGTGGAAAGGGAGCTGTGGTTTCGGGCATTATTGCATGACAG
Source organism: Panulirus ornatus (assembly GCF_036320965.1). NCBI lineage: Eukaryota > Metazoa > Arthropoda > Malacostraca > Decapoda > Palinuridae > Panulirus > Panulirus ornatus. The sequence goes on along the minus strand of NC_092293.1, from coordinate 15,032,426 downwards.
ATAGAGACTGAGTGTGAACAAATGGGGCCTTTGTTGTCTTTTCCTAGTGCTACCTCGCAGACATGAAGGGGGAGGGGGATGGTATTCCATGTGTGGCGAGGTGGCGATGGGAATGAATAAAGGCAGACAGTGTGAATTGTGTGCATAGGTATATATGTGTGTGTCTCTGTGTGTATATATCAATACATACAATTAGGTTTTCTATATACACTTACTAGACACAGTTTAAGTTTAATTATCTCTAATGATGGTACAAGGCAAGTTTTTATATATATTCTAACTAGACACACTTTAATTACTAGACACACTTTAATTATCTTTAATGGTGGCACAAGGCATGTTTTTAAATATATACTAACTAGACACACTTTAATTATCTTTAATGATGGCACAAGGCATGTTTTTATATATATACTAACTAGACACACTTTAATTATCTCTAATGAGGGTACAAGGCATGTTTTTATATATACACTAACTAGACACACTTTAATTATCTTTAATGATGGTACAAGGCATGTTTTTATATATATATACTAACTAGACACACTTTATCTTTAATGATGGTACAAGGCATGTTTTTATATATATACTAACTAGACACACTTTAATTATCTCTAATGATGGCACAAGGCATGTTTTCATGTCTGCTTCAATTACATCTGTTTTTCGCTAACTTCATACTCAAAACTCACATTTCCCATGATGTACATACCCCTAACTACTATGATTTTAAAACTATTCTCAAAAATTTTAATTTTAAAGTCTTCTTACGCATCTTTTAATTAACGAATACACTAGCATGGTTCATTACAAATATATTATGACAAATTAATATCTAAAATAAAATTAACTGCTGATATATATATATATATATATATATATATATATATATATATATATATATATATATATATATATATATATATATATATTTGCGCCCTTCACTGAAGTTCCCATTTGCTCCCTTGTCTTACGCACTTTATTTACCTCCTTCCAGAACATCTTTTTATTCTCCCTAAAATTTAATGATACTCTCTCACCCCAACTCTAATTTGCCCTTTTTTTCACCTCTTGCACCTTTCTCTTGACCTCCTGTCTCTTTCTTTTATACGTCTCCCACTCAATTTCATTTTTTCCCTGCAAAAATCGTCCAAATGCCTCTCTCTTCTCTTTCACTAATACTCTTACTTCTTCATCCCACCACTCACTACCCTTTCTAATCAACCCACCTCCCACTCTTCTCATGCCACAAGCATCTTTTGTGCAATCCATCACTGATTCCCTAAATACATCCCATTCCTCCCCCACTCCCCTTACTTCCATTGTTCTAACCTTTTTCCATTCTGTACTCAGTCTCTCCTGGTACTTCCTCAGACAAGTCTCCTTCCCAAGCTCACTTACTCTCACCACCCTCTTCACCCCAACATTCACTCTTCTTTTCTGGAAACACATACAAATCTTCACCTTAGCCTCCACAAGATAATGATCAGACATCCCTCCAGTTGCACCTCTCAGCACATTAACATCCAAAAGTCTCTCTTTCGCGCGCCTGTCAATTAACATGTAATCCAATAACGCAAATGGGGAGGTGATAACAAGTAGTGGTGATGTGAGAAGGAGATGGAGTGAGTATTTTGAAGGTTTGTTGAATGTGTTTGATGATAGAGTGGCAGATATAGGGTGTTTTGGTCGAGGTGGTGTGCAAAGTGCGAGGGTTAGGGAAAATGATTTGGTAAACAGAGAAGAGGTAGTAAAAGCTTTGCGGAAAATGAAAGCCGGCAAGGCAGCAGGTTTGGATGGTATTGCAGTGGAATTTATTAAAAAAAGGGGGTGACTGTATTGTTGACTGGTTGGTAAGGTTATTTAATGTATGTATGACTCATAGTGAGGTGCCTGAGGATTGGCAGAATGTGTGCATAGTGCCATTGTACAAAGGCAAAGGGGATAAGAGTGAGTGCTCAAATTACAGAGGTATAAGTTTGTTGAGTATTCCTGGGAAATTGTATGGGAGGGTATTGATTGAGAGGGTGAAGGCATGTACAGAGCATCAGATTGGGGAAGAGCAGTGTGGTTTCTGAAGTGGTAGAGGATATGTGGATCAGGTGTTTGCTTTGAAGAATGTATGCGAGAAATACTTAGAAAAGCAAATGGATTTGTATGTAGCATTTATGGATCTGGAGAAGGCATATCATAGAGTTGATAGAGATGCTCTGTGGAAGGTATTAAGAATATATGGTGTGGGAGGCAAGTTGTTAGAAGCAGTGAAAAGTTTTTATCGAGGATGTAAGGCATGTGTACGTGTAGGAACAGAGGAAAGTGATTGGTTCTCAGTGAATGTAGGTTTGCGGCAGGGGTGTGTGATGTCTCCATGGTTGTTTAATTTGTTTATGGATGGGGTTGTTAGGGAGGTGAATGCAAGAGTTTTGGAAAGAGGGGCAAGGATGAAGTCTGTTGTGGATGAGAGAGCTTGGGAAGTGAGTCAGTTGTTGTTCGCTGATGACAGCGCTGGTGGCTGATTCATGTGAGAAACTGCAGAAGCTGGTGAATGAGTTTGGTAAAGTGTGTGGAAGAAGAAAGTTAAGAGTAAATGTGAATAAGAGCAAGGTTATTAGGTACAGTAGGGTTGAGGGTCAAGTCAATTGGGAGGTAAGTTTGAATGGAGAAAAACTGGAGGAAGTAAAGTGTTTTAGATATCTGGGAGTGGATCTGGCAGTGGATGGAACCATGGCAGCGGAAGTGAATCATAGGGTGGGGGAGGGGGCGAAAATCCAGGGAGCCTTGAAGAATGTGTGGAAGTCGAGAACATTATCTCGGAAAGCAAAAATGGGTATGTTTGAAGGAATAGTGGTTCCAATAATGTTGTATGGTTGCGAGGCGTGGGCTATGGATAGAGTTGTGCGCAGGAGGGTGGATGTGCTGGAAATGAGATGTTTGAGGACAATGTGTGGAGTGAGGTGGTTTAATCGAGTAAGTAATGTAAGGGTAAGAGAGATGTGTGGAAATAAAAAGAGCGTGGTTGAGAGAGCAGAGGAGGGTGTTTTGAAAGGGTTTGGCCACATGGAGAGAATGAGTGAGGAAAGATTGACCAAGAGGATAAATGTGTCGGAGGTGGAGGGAACGAGGAGAAGTGAGAGACCAAATTGGAGGTGGAAAGATGGAGTGAAAAAGATTTTGTGTGATCGAGGCCTGAACATGCAGGAGGGTGAAAGGAGGGCAAGGAATAGAGTGAACTGGATCGATGTGGTATACCAGGGTTGACGTGCTGTCAGCGGATTGAATCAGGGCATGTGAAGCGTCTGGGGTAAACCATGGAAAGTTGTGTGGGGCCTGGATGTGGAAAGGGAGCTGTGGTTTCGGGCATTATTGCATGACAGATAGAGACTGAGTGTGAACAAATGGGGCCTTTGTTGTCTTTTCCTAGTGCTACCTCGCACACATGAGGGGGGAGGGGGATGGTATTCCATGTGTGGCGAGGTGGCGATGGGAATGAATAAAGGCAGACAGTGTGAACTGTGTGCATGGGTATATATGTGTGTGTCTGTGTGTGTGTATATATGTGTACATTGAGATGTATAGGTATGTATATTTGCGTGTGTGGACGTGTATGTATATACATTGTGTATGGGGGTGGGTTGGGCCATTTCTTTCGTCTGTTTCCTTGCGCTACCTCGCAAACACGGGAGACAGCGACAAAGCAAAATAAATAAATAAATAAAAATTTTACACTTAACAACATTATCAATTAACACTTACATTCATATTCTCCAAACACATTCTCAAGGTGCATTCCATACAACATTTATACAAGATAACTCAACAAATCACATAAAATAATAATTTCTTTATGTGATACTTGGTAAATTTTAAATCTAACACAGGCAAATATTGCAGTTCATACATTCTTACCTCCTCCTTCAATAAACATTACCAAATACATTTTAACTACATTCAAAGTCAGTAACTTATAACATTAACAAAAGGAAATAATTATTGATTCAAAAACACTAACCAGGCACATACATTTTCCCATAGCCTACCTCAGTTAATCTATCTTCTACTACAATATACAATCCACACCCTTCACTCACAAATACCAATAAAAAAAAAGTGTTAAAATGGCAATTAAAATTATTCCTACTACACTCAATCATATTTCAACAGCTATGTGAACTCTTGTCAGGTTTCAATAACTTTTCTTGAATTTATAAAGCGGCAAGGATGTGTGATGTCTCCATGGTTGTTTAATTTGTTTATAGATGGGGTTGTTAGGGAGGCGAATGCAAGGGTTTTGGAAAGACGGGCAAGTATGCAGTCTGTGGTGGATGAGAGAGCGTGGGAAGTGAGTCAGTTGTGTTTTTTGTTGATGATACAGCGCTGGTGGCTGATTCATGTGAGAAATGGCAGAAGCTGGTGACTGAGTTTGGTAAAGTGTGTGAGAGAAGAAAGTTGAGAGTAAATGTCAATAAGAGCAAGGTTATTAGGTACAGTACGGTTGAGAGTCAAGTCAATTGGGAGGTAAGTTTGAATGGAGAAAAAGTGGAGGAAGTGAAGTGTTTTAGATATCTGGGAGTGGATTTGGCAGCGGATGGAACCATGGAAGTGGAAGTGAATCATAGGGTGGGGGAGGGGGCGAAAATTCTGGGAGCCTTGAAGAGTGTGTGGAAGTCGAAAACATTATCTCGGAAATCAAAAATGGGTATGTTTGAAGGAATAGTGGTTCCAACAATGTTGTATGGTTGCGAGGCATGGGCTATGGATAAGAGTTGTGCACAAGAGGGTGGATGTGCTGGAAATGAGATGTTTAAGGACAATATGTGGAGAGGTGGTTTGATCGAGTAAGTAATGTAAGGGTAAGAGAGATGTGTGGAAATAAAAAGTGTGGTTGAGAGAGCAGAAGAGGGTGTTTTGAAGTGGTTTGGTCACATGGAGAGAATGAGTGAGGAAAGATTGACCAAGAGGATATATGTGTCGGAGGTGGAGGGAACGAGGAGAAGTGAGAGACCAAATTGAAGGTGGAAAGATGGAGTGAAAAAGATTTTGTGTGATCTGGGCCTGAACATGCAGGATGGTGAAAGGAGGGCAAGGAATAGAGTGAACTGGATCGATGTGGTATACCAGGGTTGACGTGCTGTCAGTGGATTGAATCAGGGCATGTGAAGCGTCTGGGGTAAACCATGGAAAGTTGTGAGGGGCCTGGATGTGGAAAGGGAGCTGTGGTTTCGGGCATTATTGCATGACAGATAGAGACTGAGTGTGAACAAATGGGGCCTTTGTTGTCTTTTCCTAGTGCTACCTCGCACACATGAGGGGGGAGAGGGATGGTATTCCAGGTGTGGCGAGGTGGCGATGGGAATGAATAAAGGCAGACAGTGTGAATTGTGTGCATAGGTATATATGTGTGTGTCTCTGTGTGTATATATCAATACATACAATTAGGTTTTCTATATACACTTACTAGACACAGTTTAATTATCTCTAATGATGGTACAAGGCAAGTTTTTATATATATACAAACTAGACACACTTTAATTACTAGACACACTTTAATTATCTTTAATGGTGGCAAAAGGCATGTTTTTAAATATATACTAACTAGACACACTTTAATTATCTTTAATGATGGCACAAGGCATGTTCTTATATATATACTAACTAGACACGCTTTAATTATCTTTAATGATGGTACA
>NC_092293.1:15002579-15026636 GCF_036320965.1 Panulirus ornatus | reverse complement strand
ATATGGCCTCCGACACTCGATGCGCGCTAACGTGAGAGGTAAGGAGTGTAAATTTGCGGAGCCACTCCTCTGATCTCATATATGGCCTCCGACACTCTGTGCGCGCTAACGCGAGAGGTAAGGAGCGCCAAGTTGCGGAGCGACTATGATCGCATATATGGCCTCCGACACTCTCTGCGCGCTAACGCGAGAGGTAAGGAGCGCCAAGTTGGGGAGCGACTTTGATCGCAAATATGGCCTCCGACACTCGATGCGCGCTAACGTGAGAGGTAAGGAGTGTAAATTTGCGGAGCCACTCCTCTGATCTCATATATGGCCTCCGACACTCTCTGCTCGCTAACGCGAGAGGTAAGGAGCGCCAAGTTGCGGAGCGACTATGATCGCATATATGGCCTCCGACACTCTCTGCGCGCTAACGCGAGAGGTAAGGAGCGCCAAGTTGGGGAGCGACTTTGATCGCAAACATGGCCTCCGACACTCGATGCGCGCTAACGTGAGAGGTAAGGAGTGTAAATTTGCGGAGCCACTCCTCTGATCTCATATATGGCCTCCGACACTCTCTGCGCGCTAACGCGAGAGGTAAGGAGCGCCAAGTTGCGGAGCGACTATGATCGCATATATGGCCTCCGACACTCTCTGCGCGCTAACGCGAGAGGTAAGGAGCGCCAAGTTGCGGAGCGACTTTTTGATCGCAAATATGGCCTCCGACACTCGATGCGCGCTAACGTGAGAGGTAAGGAGTGTAAATTTGCGGAGCCACTCCTCTGATCTCATATATGGCCTCCGACACTCTCTGCGCGCTAACGCGAGAGGTAAGGAGCGCCAAGTTGCGGAGCGACTCTTTTCGCAAATATGGTCTCCGACACTCGATGCGCGCTAACGTGAGAGGTAAGGAGTGCAAAGTTGCGGAGCGACTCCTCTGATCTCATATATGGCCTCCGACACTCTTTGCGCTCTAACGTGAGAGGTAAGGAGCGCAAATTTGCGGAGCGACTGTGATCGCATATATGGCCTCCGACACTCTCTGCTCGCTAACGCGAGAGGTAAGGAGCGCCAAGTTGCGGAGCGACTTTGATCGCAAATATGGCCTCCGACACTCGATGCGCGCTAACGTGAGAGGTAAGGAGTGTAAATTTGCGGAGCCACTCCTCTGGTCTCATATATGGCCTCCGACACTCTCTGCGCGCTAACGCGAGAGGTAAGGAGCGCCAAGTTGCGGAGCGACTCTTTTCGCAAATATGGTCTCCGACACTCGATGCGCGCTAACGTGAGAGGTAAGGAGTGCAAAGTTGCGGAGCGACTCCTCTGATCTCATATATGGCCTCCGACACTCTCTGCGCCCTAACGTGAGAGGTAAGGAGCGCAAATTTGCGGAGCGACTCTGATCGCAAATATGGTCTCCGACACTCGGTGCGCGCTAACGTGACAGGTATAGCCATTAACCAACCATGCTGCTGTTTCTGCTTCTTAACTCTCTCTCCATGGAGAGAGACATTACTTGGCCTGTGTTTCACATGTAGGGACGTTGCATTCAAGGAGGCCCCTATGGTTTTTGAGTAAGGTGACTGTTACTACGATTCGCACGCGCAGGGCCAAGTAATCACTTGCCAAGGCGGCGACGAGGCAGAAACTCAGCACACCCCCCCAAGTACTTCCACAAAAAAGCAGAAACACCTTCTTAAGCAAACGCCCTACCAACCCAACATGATTAATGAAAACATCCTTGGCAAATGCTTTCGCGGTAGTTCGTCTTGCGACGGTCCAAGAATTTCACCTCTCGCATCGCAATACGAATGCCCCCGCCAGTCCATATTAGTCATTAACTCTTATTCAATAAACCAAAAAATCCACCACAACAGCCAAATATATCCATAAACCAACAATGCTGCTGTTGTTGCTTCTTAACTCTCTCTCAATGGAGAGACATAACTTGGCCATTGTTTCACATGTAGGGACGTTGCATTCAAGGAGGCCCCTGTGGTTTTTGGGTAAGGTGACTGTTACTACGATTCGCAAGCGCAGGGCCAAGTAATCACTTGCCAAGGGGCCTCCTTGAATGAAACGTCCCTACATGTGAAACAATGGCCAAGTTATGTCTCTCCATTGAGAGAGAGTTAAGAAGAAACAACAGCAGCATGATTGGTTTATGGATATATGCGGCTGTTGTTGTGGTGGATTTTTTGGTTTATTGAATCAGAGTTAATGACTAATATGGACTTGCGGGGGCATTCGTATTGCGACGCGAGAAGTGAAATTCTTGGACCGTCGCGTGCAAATCGTAGTAACAGTCACCTTACCCAAAAACCACAGGGGCCTCCTTGAATGAAACGTCCCTACATGTGAAACAATGGCCAAGTTATGTCTCTCCATTGAGAGAGAGTTAAGAAGCAACAACAGCAGCATGGTTGGTTTATGGATATATGCGGCTTTTGTTGTGGTGGATTTTTTGGTTTATTGAATCAGAGTTAATGACTAATATGGACTGGCGGGGGCATTCGTATTGCGACGCGAGAAGTGAAATTCTTGGACCGTCGCGTGCAAATCGTAGTAACAGTCTACCTTACCCAAAAACCACAGGGGCCTCCTTGAATGAAACGTCCCTACATGTGAAACAATGGCCAAGTTATGTCTCTCCATTGAGAGAGTTAAGAAGCAACAACAGCAGCATGACTGGTTTATGGATATATGCGGCTGTTGTTGTGGTGGATTTTTTGGTTTATTGAATCAGAGTTAATGACGGGGCGGGGGCATTCGTATTGCGACGCGAGAAGTGAAATTCTTGGACCGTCGCGTGCAAATCGTAGTAACAGTCACCTTACCCAAAAACCACAGGGGCCTCCTTGAATGAAACGTCCCTACATGTGAAACAATGGCCAAGTTATGTCTCTCTCCATTGAGAGAGTTAAGAAGCAACAACAGCAGCATGGTTGGTTTATGGATATATGCGGCTTTTGTTGTGGTGGATTTTTTGGTTTATTGAATCAGAGTTAATGACTAATATGGACTGGCGGGGGCATTCGTATTGCGACGCGAGAAGTGAAATTCTTGGACCGTCGCGTGCAAATCGTAGTAACAGTCACCTTACCCAAAAACCACAGGGGCCTCCTTGAATGAAACGTCCCTACATGTGAAACAATGGCCAAGTTATGTCTCTCCATTGAGAGAGTTAAGAAGCAACAACAGCAGCATGACTGGTTTATGGATATATGCGGCTTTTGTTGTGGTGGATTTTTTGGTTTATTGAATCAGAGTTAATGACGGGGCGGGGGCATTCGTATTGCGACGCGAGAAGTGAAATTCTTGGACCGTCGCGTGCAAATCGTAGTAACAGTCACCTTACCCAAAAACCACAGGGGCCTCCTTGAATGAAACGTCCCTACATGTGAAACAATGGCCAAGTTATGTCTCTCCATTGAGAGAGTTAAGAAGCAACAACAGCAGCATGACTGGTTTATGGATATATGCGGCTTTTGTTGTGGTGGATTTTTTGGTTTATTGAATCAGAGTTAATGACGGGGCGGGGGCATTCGTATTGCGACGCGAGAAGTGAAATTCTTGGACCGTCGCGTGCAAATCGTAGTAACAGTCACCTTACCCAAAAACCACAGGGGCCTCCTTGAATGAAACGTCCCTACATGTGAAACAATGGCCAAGTTATGTCTCTCCATTGAGAGAGTTAAGAAGCAACAACAGCAGCATGACTGGTTTATGGATATATGCGGCTTTTGTTGTGGTGGATTTTTTGGTTTATTGAATCAGAGTTAATGACTAATATGGACTGGCGGGGGCATTCGTATTGCGACGCGAGAAGTGAAATTCTTGGACCGTCGCGTGCAAATCGTAGTAACAGTCACCTTACCCAAAAACCACAGGGGCCTCCTTGAATGAAACGTCCCTACATGTGAAACAATGGCCAAGTTATGTCTCTCTCCATTGAGAGAGTTAAGAAGCAACAACAGCAGCATGACTGGTTTATGGATATATGCGGCTTTTGTTGTGGTGGATTTTTTGGTTTATTGAATCAGAGTTAATGACGGGGCGGGGGCATTCGTATTGCGACGCGAGAAGTGAAATTCTTGGACCGTCGCGTGCAAATCGTAGTAACAGTCACCTTACCCAAAAACCACAGGGGCCTCCTTGAATGAAACGTCCCTACATGTGAAACAATGGCCAAGTTATGTCTCTCCATTGAGAGAGTTAAGAAGCAACAACAGCAGCATGGTTGGTTTATGGATATATGCGGCTTTTGTTGTGGTGGATTTTTTGGTTTATTGAATCAGAGTTAATGACTAATATGGACTGGCGGGGGCATTCGTATTGCGACGCGAGAAGTGAAATTCTTGGACCGTCGCGTGCAAATCGTAGTAACAGTCACCTTACCCAAAAACCACAGGGGCCTCCTTGAATGAAACGTCCCTACATGTGAAACAATGGCCAAGTTATGTCTCTCCATTGAGAGAGTTAAGAAGAAACAACAGCAGCATGACTGGTTTATGGATATATGCGGCTGTTGTTGTGGTGGATTTTTTGGTTTATTGAATCAGAGCTAATGACGGGGCGGGGGCATTCGTATTGCGACGCGAGAAGTGAAATTCTTGGACCCTCGCGTGCAAATCGTAGTAACAGTCACCTTACCCAAAAACCACAGGGGCCTCCTTGAATGAAACACAGGCCAAGTTATGTCTCTCTCCATTGAGAGAGAGTTAAGAAGCAACAACAGCAGCATGGTTGGTTTATGGATATATGCGGCTTTTGTTGTGGTGGATTTTTTGGTTTATTGAATCAGAGTTAATGACTAATATGGACTGGCGGGGGCATTCGTATTGCGACGCGAGAAGTGAATTCTTGGACCGTCGCGTGCAAATCGTAGTAACAGTCACCTTACCCAAAAACCACAGGGGCCTCCTTGAATGCAACGTCCCTACATTTGAAACACAGGCCAAGTTATGTCTCTCTCCATGGAGAGAGAGTTAAGAAGCAAATATGGCCTCCGACACTATGTGTCCTCTAACGTGAGAGGTAAGGAGCGTAAATTTGCGGAGCGACTCCTCTGATCTCATATATGGCCTCCGACACTCGATGCGCGCTAACGTGAGAGGTAAGGAGTGTAAATTTGCGGAGCCACTCCTCTGATCTCATATATGGCCTCCGACACTCTGTGCGCGCTAACGCGAGAGGTAAGGAGCGCCAAGTTGGGGAGCGACTTTGATCGCAAATATGGCCTCCGACACTCGATGCGCGCTAACGTGAGAGGTAAGGAGTGTAAATTTGCGGAGCCACTCCTCTGATCTCATATATGGCCTCCGACACTCTCTGCGCGCTAACGCGAGAGGTAAGGAGCGCCAAGTTGCGGAGCGACTATGATCGCATATATGGCCTCCGACACTCTCTGCGCGCTAACGCGAGAGGTAAGGAGCGCCAAGTTGCGGAGCGACTTTTTGATCGCAAATATGGCCTCCGACACTCGATGCGCGCTAACGTGAGAGGTAAGGAGTGTAAATTTGCGGAGCCACTCCTCTGATCTCATATATGGCCTCCGACACTCTCTGCGCGCTAACGCGAGAGGTAAGGAGCGCCAAGTTGCGGAGCGACTCTTTTCGCAAATATGGCCTCCGACACTCGATGCGCGCTAACGTGACAGGTAAGGAGTGTAAATTTGCGGAGCCACTCCTCTGATCTCATATATGGCCTCCGACACTCTCTGCGCGCTAACGCGAGAGGTAAGGAGCGCCAAGTTGCGGAGCGACTATGATCGCATATATGGCCTCCGACACTCTCTGCGCGCTAACGCGAGAGGTAAGGAGCGCCAAGTTGCGGAGCGGCTTTTTGATCGCAAATATGGCCTCCGACACTCGATGCGCGCTAACGTGAGAGGTAAGGAGTGTAAATTTGCGGAGCCACTCCTCTGATCTCATATATGGCCTCCGACACTCTCTGCGCGCTAACGCGAGAGGTAAGGAGCGCCAAGTTGCGGAGCGACTCTTTTCGCAAATATGGTCTCCGACACTCGATGCGCGCTAACGTGAGAGGTAAGGAGTGCAAAGTTGCGGAGCGACTCCTCTGATCTCATATATGGCCTCCGACACTCTTTGCGCTCTAACGTGAGAGGTAAGGAGCGCAAATTTGCGGAGCGACTGTGATCGCATATATGGACTCCGACACTCTCTGCTCGCTAACGCGAGAGGTAAGGAGCGCCAAGTTGCGGAGCGACTTTGATCGCAAATATGGCCTCCGACACTCGATGCGCGCTAACGTGAGAAGTAAGGAGTGTAAATTTGCGGAGCGACTCCTCTGATCTCATATATGGCCTCCGACACTCGATGCGCGCTAACGTGAGAGGTAAGGAGTGTAAATTTGCGGAGCCACTCCTCTGATCTCATATATGGCCTCCGACACTCTGTGCGCGCTAACGCGAGAGGTAAGGAGCGCCAAGTTGGGGAGCGACTTTGATCGCAAATATGGCCTCCGACACTCGATGCGCGCTAACGTGAGAGGTAAGGAGTGTAAATTTGCGGAGCGACTATGATCGCATATATGGCCTCCGACACTCTCTGCGCGCTAACGCGAGAGGTAAGGAGCGCCAAGTTGCGGAGCGACTTTTTGATCGCAAATATGGCCTCCGACACTCGATGCGCGCTAACGTGAGAGGTAAGGAGTGTAAATTTGCGGAGCCACTCCTCTGATCTCATATATGGCCTCCGACACTCTCTGCGCGCTAACGCGAGAGGTAAGGAGCGCCAAGTTGCGGAGCGACTCTTTTCGCAAATATGGCCTCCGACACTCGATGCGCGCTAACGTGACAGGTAAGGAGTGTAAATTTGCGGAGCCACTCCTCTGATCTCATATATGGCCTCCGACACTCTCTGCGCGCTAACGCGAGAGGTAAGGAGCGCCAAGTTGCGGAGCGACTATGATCGCATATATGGCCTCCGACACTCTCTGCGCGCTAACGCGAGAGGTAAGGAGCGCCAAGTTGCGGAGCGACTTTTTGATCGCAAATATGGCCTCCGACACTCGATGCGCGCTAACGTGAGAGGTAAGGAGTGTAAATTTGCGGAGCCACTCCTCTGATCTCATATATGGCCTCCGACACTCTCTGCGCGCTAACGCGAGAGGTAAGGAGCGCCAAGTTGCGGAGCGACTCTTTTCGCAAATATGGTCTCCGACACTCGATGCGCGCTAACGTGAGAGGTAAGGAGTGCAAAGTTGCGGAGCGACTCCTCTGATCTCATATATGGCCTCCGACACTCTTTGCGCTCTAACGTGAGAGGTAAGGAGCGCAAATTTGCGGAGCGACTGTGATCGCATATATGGACTCCGACACTCTCTGCTCGCTAACGCGAGAGGTAAGGAGCGCCAAGTTGCGGAGCGACTTTGATCGCAAATATGGCCTCCGACACTCGATGCGCGCTAACGTGAGAAGTAAGGAGTGTAAATTTGCGGAGCCACTCCTCTGGTCTCATTTATGGCCTCCGACACTCTCTGCGCGCTAACGCGAGAGGTAAGGAGCGCCAAGTTGCGGAGCGAATCTTTTCGCAAATATGGTCTCCGACACTCGATGCGCGCTAACGTGAGAGGTAAGGAGTGCAAAGTTGCGGAGCGACTCCTCTGATCTCATATATGGCCTCCGACACTCTCTGCGCTCTAACGTGAGAGGTAAGGAGCGCAAATTTGCGGAGCGACTCTGATCGCAAATATGGTCTCCGACACTCGGTGCGCGCTAACGTGACAGGTATAGCCATTAACCAACCATGCTGCTGTTTCTGCTTCTTAACTCTCTCTCCATGGAGAGATACATTACTTGGCCTGTGTTTCACATGTAGGGACGTTGCATTCAAGGAGGCCCCTATGGTTTTTGAGTAAGGTGACTGTTACTACGATTCGCACGCGCAGGGCCAAGTAATCACTTGCCAAGGCGGCGACGAGGCAGAAACTCAGCACACCCCCCCAAGTACTTCCACAAAAAAGCAGAAACACCTTCTTAAGCAAACGCCCTACCAACCCAACATGATTAATGAAAACATCCTTGGCAAATGCTTTCGCGGTAGTTCGTCTTGCGACGGTCCAAGAATTTCACCTCTCGCATCGCAATACGAATGCCCCCGCCAGTCCATATTAGTCATTAACTCTTATTCAATAAACCAAAAAATCCACCACAACAGCCGAATATATCCATAAACCAACAATGCTGCTGTTGTTGCTTCTTAACTCTCTCTCAATGGAGAGACATAACTTGGCCATTGTTTCACATGTAGGGACATTGCATTCAAGGAGGCCCCTGTGGTTTTTGGGTAAGGTGACTGTTACTACGATTCGCAAGCGCAGGGCCAAGTAATCACTTGCCAAGGGGCCTCCTTGAATGAAACGTCCCTACATGTGAAACAATGGCCAAGTTATGTCTCTCCATTGAGAGAGAGTTAAGAAGAAACAACAGCAGCATGATTGGTTTATGGATATATGCGGCTGTTGTTGTGGTGGATTTTTTGGTTTATTGAATCAGAGTTAATGACTAATATGGACTTGCGGGGGCATTCGTATTGCGACGCGAGAAGTGAAATTCTTGGACCGTCGCGTGCAAATCGTAGTAACAGTCACCTTACCCAAAAACCACAGGGGCCTCCTTGAATGAAACGTCCCTACATGTGAAACAATGGCCAAGTTATGTCTCTCCATTGAGAGAGAGTTAAGAAGCAACAACAGCAGCATGGTTGGTTTATGGATATATGCGGCTTTTGTTGTGGTGGATTTTTTGGTTTATTGAATCAGAGTTAATGACTAATATGGACTGGCGGGGGCATTCGTATTGCGACGCGAGAAGTGAAATTCTTGGACCGTCGCGTGCAAATCGTAGTAACAGTCTACCTTACCCAAAAACCACAGGGGCCTCCTTGAATGAAACGTCCCTACATGTGAAACAATGGCCAAGTTATGTCTCTCCATTGAGAGAGTTAAGAAGCAACAACAGCAGCATGACTGGTTTATGGATATATGCGGCTGTTGTTGTGGTGGATTTTTTGGTTTATTGAATCAGAGTTAATGACGGGGCGGGGGCATTCGTATTGCGACGCGAGAAGTGAAATTCTTGGACCGTCGCGTGCAAATCGTAGTAACAGTCACCTTACCCAAAAACCACACGGGCCTCCTTGAATGAAACGTCCCTACATGTGAAACAATGGCCAAGTTATGTCTCTCTCCATTGAGAGAGAGTTAAGAAGCAACAACAGCAGCATGGTTGGTTTATGGATATATGCGGCTTTTGTTGTGGTGGATTTTTTGGTTTATTGAATCAGAGTTAATGACTAATATGGACTGGCGGGGGCATTCGTATTGCGACGCGAGAAGTGAAATTCTTGGACCGTCGCGTGCAAATCGTAGTAACAGTCACCTTACCCAAAAACCACAGGGGCCTCCTTGAATGAAACGTCCCTACATGTGAAACAATGGCCAAGTTATGTCTCTCCATTGAGAGAGTTAAGAAGCAAAACAGCAGCATGACTGGTTTATGGATATATTCGGCTGTTGTTGTGGTGGATTTTTTGGTTTATTGAATCAGAGTTAATGACTAATATGGACTGGCGGGGGCATTCGTATTGCGACGCGAGAAGTGAAATTCTTGGACCGTCGCGTGCAAATCGTAGTAACAGTCTACCTTACCCAAAAACCACAGGGGCCTCCTTGAATGAAACGTCCCTACATGTGAAACAATGGCCAAGTTATGTCTCTCCATTGAGAGAGTTAAGAAGCAACAACAGCAGCATGACTGGTTTATGGATATATGCGGCTGTTGTTGTGGTGGATTTTTTGGTTTATTGAATCAGAGTTAATGACGGGGCGGGGGCATTCGTATTGCGACGCGAGAAGTGAAATTCTTGGACCGTCGCGTGCAAATCGTAGTAACAGTCACCTTACCCAAAAACCACAGGGGCCTCCTTGAATGAAACGTCCCTACATGTGAAACACAGGCCAAGTTATGTCTCTCTCCATTGAGAGAGAGTTAAGAAGCAACTACAGCAGCATGGTTGGTTTATGGATATATGCGGCTTTTGTTGTGGTGGATTTTTTGGTTTATTGAATCAGAGTTAATGACTAATATGGACTGGCGGGGGCATTCGCATTGCGACGCGAGAAGTGAAATTCTTGGACCGTCGCAAGACGAACTACCGCGAAAGCATTTGCCAAGGATGTTTTCATTAATCATGTTGGGTTGGTAGGGCGTTTGCTTAAGAAGGTGTTTCTGCTTTTTTGTGGAAGTACTTGGGGGGGTGTGCTGAGTTTCTGCCTCGTCGCCGCCTTGGCAAGTGATTACTTGGCCCTGCGCGTGCGAATCGTAGTAACAGTCACCTTACTTAAAAACCATAGGGGCCTCCTTGAATGCAACGTCCCTACATGTGAAACACAGGCCAAGTAATGTCTCTCTCCATGGAGAGAGAGTTAAGAAGCAGAAACAGCTATACCTGTCACGTTAGCGCGCACCGAGTGTCGGAGACCATATTTGCGAAAAGAGTCGCTCCGCAACTTGGCGCTCCTTACCTCTCGCGTTAGCGCGCAGAGAGTGTCGGAGGCCATATATGAGACCAGAGGAGTGGCTCCGCAAATTTACACTCCTTACCTCTCACGTTAGCGCGCATCGAGTGTCGGAGGCCATATTTGCGATCAAAGTCGCTCCGCAACTTGGCGCTCCTTACCTCTCGCGTTAGCGAGCAGAGAGTGTCGGAGGCCATATATGCGATCACAGTCGCTCCGCAAATTTGCGCTCCTTACCTCTCACGTTAGAGCGCAAAGAGTGTCGGAGGCCATATATGAGATCAGAGGAGTCGCTCCGCAACTTTGCACTCCTTACCTCTCACGTTAGCGCACATCGAGTGTCGGAGACCATATTTGCGAAGAGTCGCTCCGCAACTTGGCGCTCCTTACCTCTCGCGTTAGCGCGCAGAGAGTGTCGGAGGCCATATATGAGATCAGAGGAGTGGCTCCGCAAATTTACACTCCTTACCTCTCACGTTAGCGCGCATCGAGTGTCGGAGGCCATATTTGCGATCAAAAAGTCGCTCCGCAACTTGGCGCTCCTTACCTCTCGCGTTAGCGCGCAGAGAGTGTCGGAGGCCATATATGCGATCATAGTCGCTCCGCAACTTGGCGCTCCTTACCTCTCGCGTTAGCGCGCAGACAGTGTCGGAGGCCATATATGAGATCAGAGGAGTGGCTCCGCAAATTTACACTCCTTACCTCTCACGTTAGCGCGCATCGAGTGTCGGAGGCCATATTTGCGAAAAGAGTCGCTCCGCAACTTGGCGCTCCTTACCTCTCGCGTTAGCGCGCAGAGAGTGTCGGAGGCCATATATGAGATCAGAGGAGTGGCTCCGCAAATTTACACTCCTTACCTCTCACGTTAGCGCGCATCGAGTGTCGGAGGCCATATTTGCGATCAAAAAGTCGCTCCGCAACTTGGCGCTCCTTACCTCTCGCGTTAGCGCGCAGAGAGTGTCGGAGGCCATATATGCGATCATAGTCGCTCCGCAACTTGGCGCTCCTTACCTCTCGCGTTAGCGCGCAGAGAGTGTCGGAGGCCATATATGAGATCAGAGGAGTGGCTCCGCAAATTTACACTCCTTACCTCTCACGTTAGCGCGCATCGAGTGTCGGAGGCCATATTTGCGATCAAAGTCGCTCCCCAACTTGGCGCTCCTTACCTCTCGCGTTAGCGCGCAGAGTGTCGGAGGCCATATATGCGATCATAGTCGCTCCGCAACTTGGCGCTCCTTACCTCTCGCGTTAGCGCGCACAGAGTGTCGGAGGCCATATATGAGATCAGAGGAGTGGCTCCGCAAATTTACACTCCTTACCCCTCACGTTAGCGCGCATCGAGTGTCGGAGGCCATATATGAGATCAGAGGAGTCACTCCGCAAATTTACGCTCCTTACCTCTGACGTTAGAGGACACATAGTGTCGGAGGCCATATTTGCTTCTTAACTCTCTCTCCATGGAGAGAGACATAACTTGGCTTGTGTTTCAAATGTAGGGACGTTGCATTCAAGGAGGCCCCTGTGGTTTTTGGGTAAGGTGACTGTTACTACGATTTGCACGCGACGGTCCAAGAATTTCACTTCTCGCGTCGCAATACGAATGCCCCCGCCAGTCCATATTAGTCATTAACTCTGATTCAATAAACCAAAAAATCCACCACAACAACAGCCGCATATATCCATAAACCAGTCATGCTGCTGTTGTTGCTTCTTAACTCTCTCAATGGAGAGACATAACTTGGCCATTGTTTCACATGTAGGGACGTTTCATTCAAGGAGGCCCCTGTGGTTTTTGGGTAAGGTAGACTGTTACTACGATTTGCACGCGACGGTCCAAGAATTTCACTTCTCGCGTCGCAATACGAATGCCCCCGCCAGTCCATATTAGTCATTAACTCTGATTCAATAAACCAAAAAATCCACCACAACAAAAGCCGCATATATCCATAAACCAACCATGCTGCTGTTGTTGCTTCTTAACTCTCTCTCAATGGAGAGACATAACTTGGCCATTGTTTCACATGTAGGGACGTTTCATTCAAGGAGGCCCCTTGGCAAGTGATTACTTGGCCCTGCGCTTGCGAATCGTAGTAACAGTCACCTTACCCAAAAACCACAGGGGCCTCCTTGAATGCAACGTCCCTACATGTGAAACAATGGCCAAGTTATGTCTCTCCATTGAGAGAGAGTTAAGAAGCAACAACAGCAGCATTGTTGGTTTATGGATATATTCGGCTGTTGTGGTGGATTTTTTGGTTTATTGAATCAGAGTTAATGACTAATATGGACTGGCGGGGGCATTCGTATTGCGACGCGAGAAGTGAAATTCTTGGACCGTCGCGTGCAAATCGTAGTAACAGTCACCTTACCCAAAAACCACAGGGGCCTCCTTGAATGAAACGTCCCTACATGTGAAACAATGGCCAAGTTATGTCTCTCCATTGAGAGAGTTAAGAAGAAACAACAGCAGCATGACTGGTTTATGGATATATGCGGCTGTTGTTGTGGTGGATTTTTTGGTTTATTGAATCAGAGTTAATGACGGGGCGGGGGCATTCGTATTGCGACGCGAGAAGTGAAATTCTTGGACCCTCGCGTGCAAATCGTAGTAACAGTCACCTTACCCAAAAACCACAGGGGCCTCCTTGAATGAAACACAGGCCAAGTTATGTCTCTCTCCATTGAGAGAGAGTTAAGAAGCAACAACAGCAGCATGGTTGGTTTATGGATATATGCGGCTTTTGTTGTGGTGGATTTTTTGGTTTATTGAATCAGAGTTAATGACTAATATGGACTGGCGGGGGCATTCGTATTGCGACGCGAGAAGTGAAATTCTTGGACCGTCGCGTGCAAATCGTAGTAACAGTCACCTTACCCAAAAACCACAGGGGCCTCCTTGAATGAAACGTCCCTACATGTGAAACAATGGCCAAGTTATGTCTCTCCATTGAGAGAGTTAAGAAGCAACAACAGCAGCATGACTGGTTTATGGATATATGCGGCTTTTGTTGTGTTGGATTTTTTGGTTTATTGAATCAGAGTTAATGACTAATATGGACTGGCGGGGGCATTCGTATTGCGACGCTAGAAGTGAAATTCTTGGACCGTCGCGTGCAAATCGTAGTAACAGTCACCTTACCCAAAAACCACAGGGGCCTCCTTGAATGCAACGTCCCTACATTTGAAACACAGGCCAAGTTATGTCTCTCTCCATGGAGAGAGAGTTAAGAAGCAAATATGGCCTCCGACACTATGTGTCCTCTAACGTGAGAGGTAAGGAGCGTAAATTTGCGGAGCGACTATGATCGCATATATGGCCTCCGACACTCTCTGCGCGCTAACGTGAGAGGTAAGGAGTGTAAATTTGCGGAGCCACTCCTCTGATCTCATATATGGCCTCCGACACTCTGTGCGCGCTAACGCGAGAGGTAAGGAGCGCCAAGTTGCGGAGCGACTATGATCGCATATATGGCCTCCGACACTCTCTGCGCGCTAACGCGAGAGGTAAGGAGCGCCAAGTTGGGGAGCGACTTTGATCGCAAATATGGCCTCCGACACTCGATGCGCGCTAACGTGAGAGGTAAGGAGTGTAAATTTGCGGAGCCACTCCTCTGATCTCATATATGGCCTCCGACACTCTCTGCTCGCTAACGCGAGAGGTAAGGAGCGCCAAGTTGCGGAGCGACTATGATCGCATATATGGCCTCCGACACTCTCTGCGCGCTAACGCGAGAGGTAAGGAGCGCCAAGTTGGGGAGCGACTTTGATCGCAAACATGGCCTCCGACACTCGATGCGCGCTAACGTGAGAGGTAAGGAGTGTAAATTTGCGGAGCCACTCCTCTGATCTCATATATGGCCTCCGACACTCTCTGCGCGCTAACGCGAGAGGTAAGGAGCGCCAAGTTGCGGAGCGACTATGATCGCATATATGGCCTCCGACACTCTCTGCGCGCTAACGCGAGAGGTAAGGAGCGCCAAGTTGCGGAGCGACTTTTTGATCGCAAATATGGCCTCCGACACTCGATGCGCGCTAACGTGAGAGGTAAGGAGTGTAAATTTGCGGAGCCACTCCTCTGATCTCATATATGGCCTCCGACACTCTCTGCGCGCTAACGCGAGAGGTAAGGAGCGCCAAGTTGCGGAGCGACTCTTTTCGCAAATATGGTCTCCGACACTCGATGCGCGCTAACGTGAGAGGTAAGGAGTGCAAAGTTGCGGAGCGACTCCTCTGATCTCATATATGGCCTCCGACACTCTTTGCGCTCTAACGTGAGAGGTAAGGAGCGCAAATTTGCGGAGCGACTGTGATCGCATATATGGCCTCCGACACTCTCTGCTCGCTAACGCGAGAGGTAAGGAGCGCCAAGTTGCGGAGCGACTTTGATCGCAAATATGGCCTCCGACACTCGATGCGCGCTAACGTGAGAGGTAAGGAGTGTAAATTTGCGGAGCCACTCCTCTGGTCTCATATATGGCCTCCGACACTCTCTGCGCGCTAACGCGAGAGGTAAGGAGCGCCAAGTTGCGGAGCGACTCTTTTCGCAAATATGGCCTCCGACACTCGATGCGCGCTAACGTGAGAGGTAAGGAGTGCAAAGTTGCGGAGCGACTCCTCTGATCTCATATATGGCCTCCGACACTCTCTGCGCGCTAACGCGAGAGGTAAGGAGCGCCAAGTTGCGGAGCGACTCTTTTCGCAAATATGGTCTCCGACACTCGGTGCGCGCTAACGTGACAGGTATAGCCATTAACCAACCATGCTGCTGTTTCTGCTTCTTAACTCTCTCTCCATGGAGAGAGACATTACTTGGCCTGTGTTTCACATGTAGGGACGTTGCATTCAAGGAGGCCCCTATGGTTTTTGAGTAAGGTGACTGTTACTACGATTCGCACGCGCAGGGCCAAGTAATCACTTGCCAAGGCGGCGACGAGGCAGAAACTCAGCACACCCCCCCAAGTACTTCCACAAAAAAGCAGAAACACCTTCTTAAGCAAACGCCCTACCAACCCAACATGATTAATGAAAACATCCTTGGCAAATGCTTTCGCGGTAGTTCGTCTTGCGACGGTCCAAGAATTTCACCTCTCGCATCGCAATACGAATGCCCCCGCCAGTCCATATTAGTCATTAACTCTTATTCAATAAACCAAAAAATCCACCACAACAGCCAAATATATCCATAAACCAACAATGCTGCTGTTGTTGCTTCTTAACTCTCTCTCAATGGAGAGACATAACTTGGCCATTGTTTCACATGTAGGGACGTTGCATTCAAGGAGGCCCCTGTGGTTTTTGGGTAAAGTGACTGTTACTACGATTCGCAAGCGCAGGGCCAAGTAATCACTTGCCAAGGGGCCTCCTTGAATGAAACGTCCCTACATGTGAAACAATGGCCAAGTTATGTCTCTCCATTGAGAGAGAGTTAAGAAGAAACAACAGCAGCATGATTGGTTTATGGATATATGCGGCTGTTGTTGTGGTGGATTTTTTGGTTTATTGAATCAGAGTTAATGACTAATATGGACTTGCGGGGGCATTCGTATTGCGACGCGAGAAGTGAAATTCTTGGACCGTCGCGTGCAAATCGTAGTAACAGTCACCTTACCCAAAAACCACAGGGGCCTCCTTGAATGAAACGTCCCTACATGTGAAACAATGGCCAAGTTATGTCTCTCCATTGAGAGAGAGTTAAGAAGCAACAACAGCAGCATGGTTGGTTTATGGATATATGCGGCTTTTGTTGTGGTGGATTTTTTGGTTTATTGAATCAGAGTTAATGACTAATATGGACTGGCGGGGGCATTCGTATTGCGACGCGAGAAGTGAAATTCTTGGACCGTCGCGTGCAAATCGTAGTAACAGTCTACCTTACCCAAAAACCACAGGGGCCTCCTTGAATGAAACGTCCCTACATGTGAAACAATGGCCAAGTTATGTCTCTCCATTGAGAGAGTTAAGAAGCAACAACAGCAGCATGACTGGTTTATGGATATATGCGGCTGTTGTTGTGGTGGATTTTTTGGTTTATTGAATCAGAGTTAATGACGGGGCGGGGGCATTCGTATTGCGACGCGAGAAGTGAAATTCTTGGACCCTCGCGTGCAAATCGTAGTAACAGTCACCTTACCCAAAAACCACAGGGGCCTCCTTGAATGAAACGTCCCTACATGTGAAACACAGGCCAAGTTATGTCTCTCTCCATTGAGAGAGAGTTAAGAAGCAACAACAGCAGCATGGTTGGTTTATGGATATAAGCGGCTTTTGTTGTGGTGGATTTTTTGGTTTATTGAATCAGAGTTAATGACTAATATGGACTGGCGGGGGCATTCGTATTGCGACGCGAGAAGTGAAATTCTTGGACCGTCGCGTGCAAATCGTAGTAACAGTCACCTTACCCAAAAACCACAGGGGCCTCCTTGAATGAAACGTCCCTACATGTGAAACAATGGCCAAGTTATGTCTCTCCATTGAGAGAGTTAAGAAGCAACAACAGCAGCATGACTGGTTTATGGATATATGCGGCTTTTGTTGTGGTGGATTTTTTGGTTTATTGAATCAGAGTTAATGACGGGGCGGGGGCATTCGTATTGCGACGCGAGAAGTGAAATTCTTGGACCGTCGCGTGCAAATCGTAGTAACAGTCTACCTTACCCAAAAACCACAGGGGCCTCCTTGAATGAAACGTCCCTACATGTGAAACAATGGCCAAGTTATGTCTCTCCATTGAGAGAGTTAAGAAGAAACAACAGCAGCATGACTGGTTTATGGATATATGCGGCTGTTGTTGTGGTGGATTTTTTGGTTTATTGAATCAGAGTTAATGACGGGGCGGGGGCATTCGTATTGCGACGCGAGAAGTGAAATTCTTGGACCGTCGCGTGCAAATCGTAGTAACAGTCACCTTACCCAAAAACCACAGGGGCCTCCTTGAATGAAACGTCCCTACATGTGAAACAATGGCCAAGTTATGTCTCTCCATTGAGAGAGAGTTAAGAAGTAACAACAGCAGCATGGTTGGTTTATGGATATATGCGGCTTTTGTTGTGGTGGATTTTTTGGTTTATTGAATCAGAGTTAATGACTAATATGGACTGGCGGGGGCATTCGTATTGCGACGCGAGAAGTGAAATTCTTGGACCGTCGCGTGCAAATCGTAGTAACAGTCACCTTACCCAAAAACCACAGGGGCCTCCTTGAATGAAACGTCCCTACATGTGAAACAATGGCCAAGTTATTGAGAGAGTTAAGAAGCAACAACAGCAGCATGACTGGTTTATGGATATATGCGGCTTTTGTTGTGGTGGATTTTTTGGTTTATTGAATCAGAGTTAATGACTAATATGGACTGGCGGGGGCATTCGTATTGCGACGCGAGAAGTGAAATTCTTGGACCGTCGCGTGCAAATCGTAGTAACAGTCTACCTTACCCAAAAACCACAGGGGCCTCCTTGAATGAAACGTCCCTACATGTGAAAGAATGGCCAAGTTATGTCTCTCCATTGAGAGAGTTAAGAAGCAACAACAGCAGCATGACTGGTTTATGGATATATGCGGCTGTTGTTGTGGTGGATTTTTTGGTTTATTGAATCAGAGTTAATGACGGGGCGGGGGCATTCGTATTGCGACGCGAGAAGTGAAATTCTTGGACCGTCGCGTGCAAATCGTAGTAACAGTCACCTTACCCAAAAACCACAGGGGCCTCCTTGAATGAAACGTCCCTACATGTGAAACACAGGCCAAGTTATGTCTCTCTCCATTGAGAGAGAGTTAAGAAGCAACAACAGTAGCATGGTTGGTTTATGGATATATGCGGCTTTTGTTGTGGTGGATTTTTTGGTTTATTGAATCAGAGTTAATGACTAATATGGACTGGCGGGGGCATTCGTATTGCGACGCGAGAAGTGAAATTCTTGGACCGTCGCGTGCAAATCGTAGTAACAGTCACCTTACCCAAAAACCACAGGGGCCTCCTTGAATGAAACGTCCCTACATGTGAAACAATGGCCAAGTTATGTCTCTCCATTATGAGAGAGTTAAGAAGTAACAACAGCAGCATGGTTGGTTTATGGATATATGCGGCTTTTGTTGTGGTGGATTTTTTGGTTTATTGAATCAGAGTTAATGACTAATATGGACTGGCGGGGGCATTCGTATTGCGACGCGAGAAGTGAAATTCTTGGACCGTCGCGTGCAAATCGTAGTAACAGTCACCTTACCCAAAAACCACAGGGGCCTCCTTGAATGAAACGTCCCTACATGTGAAACAATGGCCAAGTTATGTCTCTCTCCATTGAGAGAGAGTTAAGAAGCAACAACAGCAGCATGGTTGGTTTATGGATATATGCGGCTTTTGTTGTGGTGGATTTTTTGGTTTATTGAATCAGAGTTAATGACGGGGCGGGGGCATTCGTATTGCGACGCGAGAAGTGAAATTCTTGGACCGTCGCGTGCAAATCGTAGTAACAGTCACCTTACCCAAAAACCACAGGGGCCTCCTTGAATGCAACGTCCCTACATTTGAAACACAGGCCAAGTTATGTCTCTCTCCATTGAGAGAGAGTTAAGAAGCAAATATGGCCTCCGACACTATGTGTCCTCTAACGTCAGAGGGAAGGAGCGTAAATTTGCGGAGCGACTCCTCTGATCTCATATATGGCCTCCGACACTCGATGCGCGCTAACGTGAGAGGTAAGGAGTGTAAATTTGCGGAGCCACTCCTCTGATCTCATATATGGCCTCCGACACTCTGTGCGCGCTAACGCGAGAGGTAAGGAGCGCCAAGTTGCGGAGCGACTATGATCGCATATATGGCCTCCGACACTCTCTGCGCGCTAACGCGAGAGGTAAGGAGCGCCAAGTTGCGGAGCGACTTTGATCGCAAATATGGCCTCCGACACTCGATGCGCGCTAACGTGAGAGGTAAGGAGTGTAAATTTGCGGAGCCACTCCTCTGATCTCATATATGGCCTCCGACACTCTCTGCGCGCTAACGCGAGAGGTAAGGAGCGCCAAGTTGCGGAGCGACTATGATCGCATATATGGCCTCCGACACTCTCTGCGCGCTAACGCGAGAGGTAAGGAGCGCCAAGTTGCGGAGCGACTTTTTGATCGCAAATATGGCCTCCGACACTCGATGCGCGCTAACGTGAGAGGTAAGGAGTGTAAATTTGCGGAGCCACTCCTCTGATCTCATATATGGCCTCCGACACTCTCTGCGCGCTAACGCGAGAGGTAAGGAGCGCCAAGTTGCGGAGCGACTCTTTTCGCAAATATGGTCTCCGACACTCGATGCGCGCTAACGTGAGAGGTAAGGAGTGCAAAGTTGCGGAGCGACTCCTCTGATCTCATATATGGCCTCCGACACTCTTTGCGCTCTAACGTGAGAGGTAAGGAGCGCAAATTTGCGGAGCGACTGTGATCGCATATATGGCCTCCGACACTCTCTGCGCGCTAACGCGCGAGGTAAGGAGCGCCAAGTTGCGGAGCGACTTTGATCGCAAATATGGCCTCCGACACTCGATGCGCGCTAACGTGAGAGGTAAGGAGTGTAAATTTGCGGAGCCACTCCTCTGGTCTCATATATGGCCTCCGACACTCTCTGCGCGCTAACGCGAGAGGTAAGGAGCGCCAAGTTGCGGAGCGACTTTTTCGCAAATATGGTCTCCGACACTCGATGCGCGCTAACGTGAGAGGTAAGGAGTGCAAAGTTGCGGAGCGACTCCTCTGATCTCATATATGGCCTCCGACACTCTCTGCGCCGCAAATATGGTCTCCGACACTCGATGCGCGCTAACGTGAGAGGTAAGGAGTGCAAAGTTGCGGAGCGACTCCTCTGATCTCATATATGGCCTCCGACACTCTCTGCGCCCTAACGTGAGAGGTAAGGAGCGCAAATTTGCGGAGCGACTCTGATCGCAAATATGGTCTCCGACACTCGGTGCGCGCTAACGTGACAGGTATAGCCATTAACCAACCATGCTGCTGTTTCTGCTTCTTAACTCTCTCTCCATGGAGAGAGACATTACTTGGCCTGTGTTTCACATGTAGGGACGTTGCATTCAAGGAGGCCCCTATGGTTTTTGAGTAAGGTGACTGTTACTACGATTCGCACGCGCAGGGCCAAGTAATCACTTGCCAAGGCGGCGACGAGGCAGAAACTCAGCACACCCCCCCCAAGTACTTCCACAAAAAAGCAGAAACACCTTCTTAAGCAAACGCCCTACCAACCCAACATGATTAATGAAAACATCCTTGGCAAATGCTTTCGCGGTAGTTCGTCTTGCGACGGTCCAAGAATTTCACCTCTCGCATCGCAATACGAATGCCCCCGCCAGTCCATATTAGTCATTAACTCTTATTCAATAAACCAAAAAATCCACCACAACAGCCGAATATATCCATAAACCAACAATGCTGCTGTTGTTGCTTCTTAACTCTCTCTCAATGGAGAGACATAACTTGGCCATTGTTTCACATGTAGGGACGTTGCATTCAAGGAGGCCCCTGTGGTTTTTGGGTAAGGTGACTGTTACTACGATTCGCAAGCGCAGGGCCAAGTAATCACTTGCCAAGGGGCCTCCTTGAATGAAACGTCCCTACATGTGAAACAATGGCCAAGTTATATCTCTCCATTGAGAGAGAGTTAAGAAGAAACAACAGCAGCATGATTGGTTTATGGATATATGCGGCTGTTGTTGTGGTGGATTTTTTGGTTTATTGAATCAGAGTTAATGACTAATATGGACTTGCGGGGGCATTCGTATTGCGACGCGAGAAGTGAAATTCTTGGACCGTCGCGTGCAAATCGTAGTAACAGTCACCTTACCCAAAAACCACAGGGGCCTCATTGAATGAAACGTCCCTACATGTGAAACAATGGCCAAGTTATTGAGAGAGTTAAGAAGCAACAACAGCAGCATGACTGGTTTATGGATATATGCGGCTTTTGTTGTGGTGGATTTTTTGGTTTATTGAATCAGAGTTAATGACTAATATGGACTGGCGGGGGCATTCGTATTGCGACGCGAGAAGTGAAATTCTTGGACCGTCGCGTGCAAATCGTAGTAACAGTCTACCTTACCCAAAAACCACAGGGGCCTCCTTGAATGAAACGTCCCTACATGTGAAACAATGGCCAAGTTATGTCTCTCCATTGAGAGAGTTAAGAAGCAACAACAGCAGCATGACTGGTTTATGGATATATGCGGCTGTTGTTGTGGTGGATTTTTTGGTTTATTGAATCAGAGTTAATGACGGGGCGGGGGCATTCGTATTGCGACGCGAGAAGTGAAATTCTTGGACCGTCGCGTGCAAATCGTAGTAACAGTCACCTTACCCAAAAACCACAGGGGCCTCCTTGAATGAAACGTCCCTACATGTGAAACAATGGCCAAGTTATGTCTCTCTCCATTGAGAGAGAGTTAAGAAGCAACAACAGCAGCATGGTTGGTTTATGGATATATGCGGCTTTTGTTGTGGTGGATTTTTTGGTTTATTGAATCAGAGTTAATGACTAATATGGACTGGCGGGGGCATTCGTATTGCGACGCGAGAAGTGAAATTCTTGGACCGTCGCGTGCAAATCGTAGTAACAGTCACCTTACCCAAAAACCACAGGGGCCTCCTTGAATGAAACGTCCCTACATGTGAAACAATGGCCAAGTTATGTCTCTCCATTGAGAGAGTTAAGAAGCAACAACAGCAGCATGACTGGTTTATGGATATATGCGGCTTTTGTTGTGGTGGATTTTTTGGTTTATTGAATCAGAGTTAATGACTAATATGGACTGGCGGGGGCATTCGTATTGCGACGCGAGAAGTGAAATTCTTGGACCGTCGCGTGCAAATCGTAGTAACAGTCTACCTTACCCAAAAACCACAGGGGCCTCCTTGAATGAAACGTCCCTACATGTGAAACAATGGCCAAGTTATGTCTCTCCATTGAGAGAGTTAAGAAGCAACAACAGCAGCATGACTGGTTTATGGATATATGCGGCTGTTGTTGTGGTGGATTTTTTGGTTTATTGAATCAGAGTTAATGACGGGGCGGGGGCATTCGTATTGCGACGCGAGAAGTGAAATTCTTGGACCGTCGCGTGCAAATCGTAGTAACAGTCACCTTACCCAAAAACCACAGGGGCCTCCTTGAATGAAACGTCCCTACATGAAGCCAAGTTATGTCTCTCTCCATTGAGAGAGAGTTAAGAAGCAACAACAGCAGCATGGTTGGTTTATGGATATATGCGGCTTTTGTTGTGGTGGATTTTTTGGTTTATTGAATCAGAGTTAATGACTAATATGGACTGGCGGGGGCATTCGTATTGCGACGCGAGAAGTGAAATTCTTGGACCCTCGCGTGCAAATCGTAGTAACAGTCACCTTACCCAAAAACCACAGGGGCCTCCTTGAATGAAACACAGGCCAAGTTATGTCTCTCTCCATTGAGAGAGAGTTAAGAAGCAACAACAGCAGCATGGTTGGTTTATGGATATATGCGGCTTTTGTTGTGGTGGATTTTTTGGTTTATTGAATCAGAGTTAATGACTAATATGGACTGGCGGGGGCATTCGTATTGCGACGCGAGAAGTGAAATTCTTGGACCGTCGCGTGCAAATCGTAGTAACAGTCACCTTACCCAAAAACCACAGGGGCCTCCTTGAATGAAACGTCCCTACATGTGAAACAATGGCCAAGTTATGTCTCTCCATTGAGAGAGTTAAGAAGCAACAACAGCAGCATGACTGGTTTATGGATATATGCGGCTGTTGTTGTGGTGGATTTTTTGGTTTATTGAATCAGAGTTAATGACGGGGCGGGGGCATTCGTATTGCGACGCGAGAAGTGAAATTCTTGGACCGTCGCGTGCAAATCGTAGTAACAGTCACCTTACCCAAAAACCACAGGGGCCTCCTTGAATGAAACGTCCCTACATGTGAAACACAGGCCAAGTTATGTCTCTCTCCATTGAGAGAGAGTTAAGAAGCAACAACAGCAGCATGGTTGGTTTATGGATATATGCGGCTTTTGTTGTGGTGGATTTTTTGGTTTATTGAATCAGAGTTAATGACTAATATGGACTGGCGGGGGCATTCGTATTGCGACGCGAGAAGTGAAATTCTTGGACCGTCGCGTGCAAATCGTAGTAACAGTCACCTTACCCAAAAACCACAGGGGCCTCCTTGAATGCAACGTCCCTACATTTGAAACACAGGCCAAGTTATGTCTCTCTCCATGGAGAGAGAGTTAAGAAGCAAATATGGCCTCCGACACTATGTGTCCTCTAACGTGAGAGGTAAGGAGCGTAAATTTGCGGAGCGACTCCTCTGATCTCATATATGGCCTCCGACACTCGATGCGCGCTAACGTGAGAGGTAAGGAGTGTAAATTTGCGGAGCCACTCCTCTGATCTCATATATGGCCTCCGACACTCTGTGCGCGCTAACGCGAGAGGTAAGGAGCGCCAAGTTGCGGAGCGACTATGATCGCATATATGGCCTCCGACACTCTCTGCGCGCTAACGCGAGAGGTAAG